>NC_072458.1:21810159-22090159 GCF_027596085.1 Anoplopoma fimbria
GCGCTCTTCTGTTTGAATGAATAGTAGTGAACGAGTGGGAGGCAGAGGGAATGCACACTCAGCAAATCTACGCTGAATAATTCATCATTACGAGACAGTAAAACAAAGTTGACATTATTAATTATGTTATGGACTTTCTGAATTAGTGTAATATGAGATGGCGCTCGTTTACACACACACTTGTACGTTACAGAACCAAAGTAGATTGGACAGCTTTCACACACACACACATCATGTGTGTTCTTGCTTTAGAACGAGAGACATTTGAAAACCACACACACGGGAAAAGTCAAGAAAGTCGGTTGAGACAATATGCATTTTTTCCTCCCTAATGATCTCCATTAGTCAAGTCGTTCTGCCCTTTGTGTGCTCTGACAGCCGAGACAGATGTGTATTTAACAAAAGAGACGAAGCTGCATGGCTGCATTCACCGAAAAAGCCTCTGAACAACCAGCTGCTCACGTATACAGACACATGGCAACACAAATATCAGGATGTACAGACAGCGGAAGAAGGAGGGATGGCGTGTGACGACTCAGAAGACAGGAAATGTGTGAAAAAGGAAGTTTGGCAGGCAGAGCTGGAGGAGAGTTGAAAGGATGGAGAGATCGAGTGAGTGGAAGATGGAGGCCACAGAACACAGAGGCAGAGATAACGAGGATGACGATGGTGATGGTGGTGATGATGGTGATGGTGGTGATGGTGGTGATGGTGGTTGTGATTTGGCCGTCTGCTTGGAGATCGTTTTGAAGCTCCTGGCCATCAGATTACAAATAACAGCAGCAGAGCAGCAGCAGAACAGCAGCAGAGTTGAACTCATAATAATGACATTCTAATAAAGATGCTGCTCACTGCAACACGCTGAAACACAAAAGAAAATCAAAACCCATACGGCCAGGTACCAATCTAAACATAATAAACCAACCTCCGTCTGTCTGTGTGTCCTTCTCATATCTGGAGAAACATTAACCCAAATCTACTTCACACTGCAGGGGTTTAATGCTGGGGACCCGAGGACGTGCAGCGTTGAAGTTGGCCCCCTGACGGACTCACAGATCTGACTAATAACCATCTTAAAATGTTTGTTATATAACAAAAATGAATTTTTTTGATTTTCAAAACAGCTGTGGAAAAGTGTTTCACAGAACAATAATAGAAAAACAATTATACGAGGTGAAAGAACAAATATATGTCGATAATGTGCATAAATACATACACGCATACACACATATCGTTGTGTAAATGCACATATCCATACACATATATGCTCCGATACACACATGCTCCGAAAACATACTTCATAACTCATATGAACATGTATGCATATATACAGATGCATCAAATACGGACCCTGTAAAAAATGCTATCGAAATAAAAACATTTTATTTTTTTTAAAGTGGATATAGATGTAGATGATCATATTTCTACAGGAAGTGCATTCCAGCGTTTGGGAGCCTTGACAACAGAATGGTTCATTCCTTAGCAAACAATTTAGCTTGGACTGAACCCTAACTGAAAGAAAAAAGAGCTAAAAGCTAAACGATTTCTTAAGAGCTGCAGAGTTGATGATTGCGATGGGACCATTACTGTAAGTGACCTATTTTACATCATAGTCATTTTCTCACACCTAGCCATTTACTGTACGGCTGTGTTCAGATCGACTTTAGCCCTGCGTGAATACCAACGCAGCCAATGGGTTCAAGCAGCGGGAATACCAACGCAGAGAGGTTGTCAACGGCAACGTTGTGTCATCTGGTGCTGCAGTGACCTCCAGATGTGTGCAAGAACAAGTAGCCAGAGTAGATTCATTTGTTAGTGGAAGACACTTTCTACTGTCTCTACCTCGAGATCGTTGCAACATAAGATAAATAATTTCTGCTGTGATATGTTTTGAGCATTAAAGAAAAAAAAAACAGTATTGTAAACTGCTGTGCATTGTTGCCCGGATGAGCCTTCAAATTCATGGATCCGTTACTTAAACTGGGCAATTTCCTGTCTCAATGGTGCTTCACTGCCTCAGCCAACTGAGCCGCAGTTGAATGAAACTGGTATCGTTTCACATGAAAAACATAACATTTCCTTTGACCACTTCAGGATAATGCAGCATAATCCTCGTGGTGAAGGAAATTGTGCAGAACAAAAACACGATGATTGCCTGCTCTTTCTCTTAAAAAAAACAAAAACCCACACTAATCAGGTGAATCCGGGTGAAGGCGTCAGTCCCATCCAGTTTGTAACGATTAGACTCATCAGACATGCAGGAGGAAGGACGGGACACGGATTGAAGGAGGATTTAATGCCTGCAGACAACTGAGACACAGAGTGCATTGTAAGTGAATAAATAAAACACACAAGGGTGGACTGACGGAGAGGATGTCAGGAGACGCACTGGACAGAAGGTAGACATGAGGACCAGGATGCGACAGCCAGGATGGAGCTCGGAATGTACTGTTTGTATTTTAATTTAGCATTCTGTAATTCTCTCTGGATTGAAGCGTGAGCTCAAATATAGACAAATACAGAATTTAGGATAGTAGATGCAGGGAAGAAGGGAAGATAATATTGTAAGCTGTTAATTAAAATATTGCATATTATTATGGCAAACAGATGATGAAGCTTAATGTAGAAGAAAAAAAGACAATGAGAGAGAGGAGGAAACGAGGATAAAGAGAGGAGAGAGCGGGAGAAGAAAAGGGAGAAACAGGAGGAAGGAGATAAGAGAGAAAGAAGAAGAAGAAAGGGGGAGGCAGTGGAGGAGCTCAGCCAGTCAGCTCCAACCCTCAGGGGGACCGGCTGCTCGTCTGGAGTGGAGGAGTGGAGGAGTGGAGGAGTGTCACACCACCCGCTCTGTCTGTCTCACTTTTTAAAAGAAAAAACCCACACCATGGTGATCTCCAACCGCCAAACTCTTTTAGGACACCCAGAAAAACAGCCTTCCTGCTTCTCCGTCTGAGCTCTACAGCCTCAGCAGCCGTGCAACTGCCTCCTTTATTCACATTTTCCATCTCCCAAAAATCCCTCTCTTCTGTTACTTTTGAAAGATGCCATTACACAGCAGGGGAGCTTTCGCTAACATGAGCTGCAGCCATTGAGTGTATGCAGCGATATAGCCTCCATAGCATAATCCTTTTCCACTTGGAACTGCTTTAAATATTCATGCGACACTTAAACCCCGCGGCGCTAACAGCAAACAGTAATATTTATCAAGTGCAAAGCCTGTGAAAATATATAGGTGAGAAACACGACGTTTGCCTCCTAAATACGCTGACTCAGTTTACAGAGCAGATCCAATCAGATGAACTGCATTCACAGGAAGTGGTCATTCATTTCTGCAACTGCCCTTAATGTACTTAAGCAGTTATTATGTTGCAGTAAAATGTCAAATCCAGACTCGCTTCACCAGATCTCATTGATGAAATGCTTATTTTTAGCTTTCTTTCATCGTGTCAGATTTTGCATCTTGAATAACACTCAGAGATGAGACGGGTGATCAAATTGTGTCAGGACTGTGTGTCCGGTCATGATGCTCTTCATCTCTCTCTCTCTCTCTCTCTCTTTTCTTTTCACACCTTCCCTCTTCGCTCGTCAGCATGTCTGCATGTCACCCTCCCATCTGTCGGGTCTTATGTGTTCCTTCTCTCTCTGTTCCTCTTCAGGCTCACACGTACACTCACTCTGGTCCTTTGGTTTCTTTACCTGTGAGACACCTTTCCTACCTCGTCCTCATTTCGTGGTTGTGTTTTTTAGTCTTGTTCTGTCCTTTGGCATCGTCTTAGAATTTCTCTCATTCGTCTTCAGCTTCGGTTTTAGCCTGCTTCTCTGAATAGATGTACTTTTATTCCCTTTTATTGTGAGAGACAACAGAGAGGTTTATGAAAACAATGTACTCGTTGGTATCATAAAAAGGAGACTCAATCTGAAAGTAGGAAATGAGTTGAGCTCTTGAGACCTCCACTAGATGATTTGTACCAAAAATACACCAGTCAGCAGCAGCAGGAAGCTTCATAATAACTATAACTAAAAATACATATTCTTCTGGATTCATGTGTATCAGGCGGGAAGATATCACAGTTACATTGGTCAACATGTCACAGGAATCTGTTTACTGATTGGCTGCGGGTATAGGGCTACATTTCTAGCCAGAAATCAACTTTTACTACTGCCGCACTTCGCCGTAGTAACTTTTCAAAGCTAGGCTGTAGGCCGTACACACCGCTGCCCTGGTGTGTTTTCAGCGTTACTGTGATGTGAAACTGACCGAAGCGAACAAGGCAGAGGTAGCAGCTACCTCAACGTGGTGTTGGATAGGTAACAGAAAAGAACGTGTTTTTTTTACCTTTTTTTTATAATGATGTAGTGGACCGTGGTTGATCCAGTTGATCCAGCAATATACAATGATTAAAGAGTGATTTATGACCTGTTAAACTTCCTAAAACGAGATTATTAAAGATCATTAAAACTATGATTTGAATTGTGTGTATTTATGAAAAATATCATGACATTAAAAAAAACATTTAGAAGTTGTTACGGTTTACACTGACTTCAGAGCTGTTGATTTTTTGGGGACGGTGGTGAAAACAAAAGCCGGTAGGCTTATCTAGCAGCTGCTCTAAAAAAACAATAAAAACAATGTGCATTGCCGATATATCTCATCAAAGATCTGCAATCGGTATCAGCGGCAAAAGAACGTGTCTTTTTTTTTTCCTGCTAAATTGATCCGTGACTCAAAACTGTGATATGATTCCAAACAAGAGTTTTGTAATTGGTTGCACCCCCACTAATATATCTATACAATTAGAGGTTGGTGTGTTGTTATTTCTGTCCACTTTTATTTTGTCCTCTTCTACTTCAGTTTACTACATTTTCCAGTACTCCTTATAGTAGCACATACAGTACTATGGGTTTATCCCGTACACAGAGTCTGAGAAAGCTTAACCGTTGCTTCTGTAAAGCCAGAGACTAACATGCTCTCCAGTGTTTCAGCCCTTCACTCTCTTCAGCATGTTCTCCTGCTGCAGAGCTTCCTGTTCTCCCTTCTCCCTTCTTCTCGCTGCTGTAATGAGTGTTGAGTGCAGCGGTCTGATTCTGAAGGGCCCAGTTGGCTCAGGAGTAGACTGACTTCTCTGCCTCTGACTCTGCTGTCTCTCTGGCTGTAAGCGCCGACCCGTCGTGTTGCGGCGGCGGCACGCCTTAAACATACATGAGGTGACAATTAAAGTTGCATGACATCGTGTCCTCAACAATCAGGATGATTTATGGAGACGGTCAGAGCTGATGGGAGGGCAGGCCGAGGATTAGTTTTGGTAATGTGTGCTGAGGGAAGGATTGAAAAAGGAGTTTGGACCTTCCTGTCTAATTATACCGAGGCTGTGTTAATGGTTCTGCCGCGGGTAACGCTCTAATGCCCCCCCTCATCCGCTCTGACCAACTATTTGCATAGCTTCTAAAATACATGTGGCTCAGTCTTCCTGCAGTATACGGGCAGAAACGCACCACAAATACACACGTTTTTATTGTAAAATTACCATTTTTTTAGGAGGGTTTATTAGCGTATTAAGGCCTTTTTATTTGTTTTTCGCTTTGAGTAAACTTTTTAATTTATGAGCCTGATACAAAACAACACAGATTATCAAAAGCATAGAGGCATTCCAGTTCCACCCTTATCCTGTATTCATTTTGCAGAGCTGCCTTTGCTGCTCTCCCTCTGTAGGATGTGAGCTTTTTATAAAGTCTTTCCCATCGTTCGATAAATGTAATCCCACTACCTTTTTTCTGAAATCCTCCGTGCTCTTCATGAGGTCAGGTCTCCAGCATGGCTGCCGTGTAAGAGATGTAGAACAAAATCCTTCATCCATGCATAAATGTATTTTGAAAGTTCAGCTGAAGCTTATTCAAGACTACTGGAGGCTTGAGTTAGCTGAGTTTTTTTTTTTCTTCTTCTTCTGAAATTAGTCTTTTTGTAAAGGAATTCACACTTTTAGATTCCCTGGAAAGCGTTTCTCTGCCGGCCTACAAAGGAGCGATAACTAAAGCACAGAGTTTTATTCTTGAAAGAAGTCTTTCTAAAAGGCTCTGGTGTGACGAGGACTGCACACTTGGTTCCCCCTTCTCCTTCATTCATTCTAGGAGGTGCTGCATCATGGCCAGTATGGAGAACTCACATTCCAACAAACATATTGGAATGTGAGTTCTGTACATTTATGAGTAAATCATTTACTGGAAATCTACTGCACAGAGATCTAAAGAAACTCAACCCTGAGAACAAGCTGTTCTCATTCACCATTCCATTATCTGTCAATAACACCATTTTGCATGCAATGTCAACATCTTTCATGTTTTTTTGTATGATATTTGTACGCCATACTGACTGTGATGTCATCGCATCCGTGTGAATATGCTACGCTTGAGTGACGTAGTATAAAATGTAAGAATAACGTGATGAAGTGGATGCATTAAAAAGGCAGGAAGTAGAGAGAAAGAGACAGTTATGGTACTCAAGAAGTACTACCCTGAGCCTTCCACTTATTGTATTCCTATTAGTTTGTTGCACTTATTGTATTCCTATTAGTTTGTTTCTGTACTTTTGCTCTGATTTATGCTCTTAGATGCTTGTTTAAGGAAGGAGATGCACTTATGACTTCTGGTGACTAGTAGTTCTCTTGAATACCTATGTTGAACACACTTCCTGTAAGTCTCTTTGGATAAAAGCGTCTGCTAAATGACTGTAATGTAATGTAAAAATGATGATAAAACCTTGATTTCAAAAATCCAAAATTCTGAGATGCACCTTTGCAAAATGAAGCCTTCAAGACAGATTGTGTGTGGAAATATATAACAGGCAAAGAGTCTCTACTGTATTCTTTATTAAACTTACAGTAGGCCATATTTATCAGCTTTTTAGAGGTAGGTCGCTGTGACAAGGTCTGATTTCCCCCATTGTTTGCAGATCAATTCGATTGAATGACTGACTGATTGATCAGTTGATTGATTTATTCTATTATGCATTATTTTAGGTAACTTGTTATTTGTCCATCACTCCATCACTCAGTCTATTTCTCAATCATTCAGCCAGTCAATCTCCATCAATTTCTCATTAATGCTCCCATTTATATACAAATCACCCCCCCCCCCCTCCCCCATCGCTCTCTCTCCTGTACTTCTTCATCCCTCTCATTTTTCATCCCCTCCCCCTAACTAACTAAATCGACCAACCCCCTTCCCGTTCACCCGTTCTATCCCTCCTTCCATCAATCCACCTCTCTGCTCTGCTCTCCTGCCCATCTCGTCTGCCATCTCGGCTCCTCCGGGCGCCGCCGTCACAAAAGGCATCTGATGCATCGTTTTGCATGTAAATTGGATAATTGGATTTGGATGCATGATGCATGGTGACAGGGAGCACGGAAGGAAAGGAAGGAGAAAGGAAGGAGAAAGGTGGGGTAGAGGGAAACGGGAGGAGCAAGCAAGAGAGGTGGCAGTATACAAAGAGGTAAATATTTATGGATGTTCACCAACGGGAGGAGGTGCAGATGCATGAATACAAAGAATACACAGATACACACACACTGTCTCGGAAACCATGCAAGAAACACAAACAAACACACTTAAACTGCACTGGAAGCTCAAATCAATAGATCATGCTCTTCTACTTTGTTCTCTGTCTGGTGAAGACACCAACAGCTGCATGCGTCCATCAAAACGAGAGAATCCAATTTTTCCTTCTGGTCCTTTATTGTAAAATAATTTGATATAGTTAGCATGAGCAGGGATAGATACTATGACAAAGTGTGGCAGCAAAAAATCTAGAAGAATTTCTTCCTACTGTTTGATTGACAGTGCTCTCTATATTTATGTTATATTGTCACCGCTAAATGTCAGCTAATATATTTTAAAGGTCATGTTCTAAATATACACCTACCTCATTCATTTCAATGGAACTACCGTATTAATGCGGAAGGCTTTGCCCAAAAAAAAGGGACAGGCTTAACGTTTGACCCAACACAATGTCCTCTGGCATCACAACTTACCTTTTATTCATTTTTAATTTGTATAACTTTTATCTAGCCGCTTTTATCTAGTGACCGTGATCCTTTCTCAATGTCTTGGTGTCTGGTATTATAATCCCAGAGTAAAGTAAAGCAAATCCACTTTGGTCAAAGTCACCTATGTGGTTTTTCTCATCGTTTCCTTAAAGGCGGTCGGCTGATTTGACTGCATTAACTGGATAAGAATGTGTGTTCAGACTACGCTTGATTGTTATCTTTCTTTCTCTTGTGATAGTCACATTACATCGAATGACTGTTGGAGTGCATGGAGTTTAATGACCTCGGAAACATTCCTACCATGCCTTATTCCGTCTCCAAGCTGATGTCCAGGAGCTCTAAATGAGAACTGCATTTAATGCACAAAACAAAGTTTGTATATCTTCGTTTCTTCTTTGATTTATTGCACAGCATGTTTGGGTGGAGACCTAACATGATCAATGATTGCCCTGATCAGTTTCGGAGAGCATTTTTAAAATACCTTGAAAAGACCCTTTAGCTGCGTCTCCTACAGGCCGCCTTTATTTTGGCGGGGAAACACAGTTAGCCTTTCTCGGTCATGATCATTTCACAACATTACCACGACCTCACGCCGCTCACTGTGACCTGCCTGTGGAGGAAGGAGAACAAGAGGACTCCTTCTCCACCAACGAGTCGCCAACAATCACATTGCGTGAGTCGTTATTTAATCATGGATGCATTGCGGCGATCTCACCGGCTCACCTGTCCGCCCTGCAGCCAGAGATCAGAGAGCATGAGCTCCAGATGTGCAGGCGACTCGCTGCATTTTGCCTCGTGCCAAATCACCCGTTATCAGCGGCTCTCCTCGGGGCTCTGTGACTTCTGCTGCCATCCTAAGCTGTCAACACGCTCACACATGAACACACTCCTCCCGTATCCTCGCTGCAACCTGTCCTATCAGTGCTAATGAAGGCAGTGTGATGGTGTATGTGTGTCTGTGGTTGAGAGCATGTGTGTCTAATACAAGAGCTGCCACTCCTGCTTATGAACATGCAATTGGAGCTGTAAAAAGAACATTAAATTTCTTCCCGATGCTGTTTGATGTCCAAATAGCTCCTCTTCTCCTCCAGCCAGTGCCCCACATCCTCGTTTTTCCTCCCCTCACCATCCTCCTCTCCGTCTTTAATTGTCTCTCCACTCTTCCTGCCTCTCCATCACTCCTTGTTTCCTCTGTCTGTCTCTGTGTTTCCTCTATATTTGTGCTCAGCTTTCTCCTTTTTGTCTTCCACCCTTCATTGTCTTCTCCCATCATTTACTTGTCATCTTCTTCCTCTTCCTCACAGACATTCTTCACCTCGATGAGTTACTTTATGAGTTTCTTTAAACAGGCCCTATTATGCTATTTTCCGGGTGCATATTTTTTATCTCAATTCACAGTTACATGTTTACATGCGTTAATGCTCATAATCCTCCTTGTTTTTCTCATCCTGGCTGTCCTGCAGCACCTCTTCTCACCCTCTCTCTGAAACGCTCCGTTGTAGCGCTGGCTCCTCCTTCCAGAAAGCAAAGTCTGCTCTGATTGGTCAGCTAGCCCGCTCTGTTGTGATTGGTCAACGTTTGACATTTCAAAAAACTCTTCCTTCTCTCTCTTTTGTTGTTTGAGGAACAAACTAGCCGGAAGGAGTTTTACGTCACTTCTGTAACATTGTGACCTCATAAAGTTACATTATGACCTCATAAAGTTACAGAAGTGAAGGAGAGAATTCAATTGAGCCGTTTCAGGAGCTTCTGGGGGGGGAGGGTTACACTCTACGGACCTTTTACATGTACAAAAATATATATAACACATTAAAGAAGAGGGAAAAAGTGGAAAAGCATAATAGGGCCACTTTAAACCCTACATTTGATTTCAAATTTAAAACAATTATACACAGTAGTTTGAACCATTATTCCTAAACAGATGTTGATTGAATATTGACATTTTATAATCTCCATCATCCCCCTCTTTCTCCGAGTCTCTCCGTCTCTTTCTCTCAATTCAATTCAATTCAATTCAATTCAATTTCCGTGCGTCCCCGTTAGGACAGCGCTGTATTCAAACAGTCTGCCTCTCCGCCGCCTTGTTGTGGTTCAGCACAGGCCGTGTACGCCGTTAATGAAAACACATGTTATGCCAAGCTGCAAACATCACCATGACAACCCCGCTGGGACGAGTGGGAGACGGAACGAAAGGGGCCGGAGAGAAGAGATTCAAAGAGGAAGGGAATAGGGTGAAAATGGAAGATGGAGCTCTGGGGGAAAGAGAAGGAGGGGTTTGAGAAGGAAGGTGTCCGGAGAAAGTGAAGAAATGGAGATGAACAGAACAGAAGGTTTCCATTGATACGCTGCTGATTTTCATACTATTTGGGATACTTTTGACTTTGCAATCTGCTGAGCAGTAAATATCTTATTTGTCATTTGGATTTTTTTTTGGATTCCCCAACTTCTCTTCAGTCTAAAGGATACAATATATTTTTTTCTGCTTCACATACTAGAGACTAATGTCAGATTAATTTCATTAAACATCTGTTTTATATTTTTTATCATGTCTTTACATCCTTTCTTAAATTGTCACCCTTTAATTTCTCGCTTGCTGCCTCCTCTCACCTCCTCCTCCTCTCACCTCCTCCTCCTCCACCCCCTCCTCCTTTTTGAAGAGGCAGTGACAGCTCTAGAGCTGAGCTGTACATCTTGTCTACATCCTCCATCCTCATGAATGTATTTCAGTGTCCCCCACCTTCAGATCCCAACTCTCATGGGCTCACAGGATACATCCATGCATGAGGAAACATACTCTCCACATTCATTGAGAGCTTCAGAGACCAGGGCCAGGTTCCTTCTCAAGTGTGCTCACACTTGACCAATAGAACATCCTCATATGGCACTTGGAAAATCCTTGAAAGTTTCTGGATTTTAAATAGATTTTAAATGAAAATGAATGAGAATAGCCTTGAAAGCGTGTGTTGGTTCGTCAGCATGCGTCAAAGCTCTTTGTCCGTGTGGTGAGACAGAACCTTTTGATGGAGGTGTTAACGTGACACAGCATGAGGAGAAGATCAGGACTGAAGAATGCGACTCCTCCAAATAAGTCCTTGGATGTACAAATCAACACCTCTGGAGTCAGCGAGAGGTCCCTGAACGCGTCTGAATTCACATGTGCTCTGATAGCGAGCATAGCATGAGCGTCTGGTAGAAAATGATAATGCTTCTATTTGAAATGAAGGGGTTTGCTGAGGGAGATGAGAGCAGGGCAGTTCCTGAACTTTGATGGACACACGGCCTCTCTTTATAAACTCATGTTGACCATTAATGCCCTCTGGAATTGGCAAGAAGAGACTGAAGAGATATGGATGCTAGTTTGTGTTTTGAAGCCTGAAGGAATCATACAGTTATATGTGGAAACAAGAAAAGAGAAGTCTGCATTGATTTATTTGTCACGTCACTTCCTTGGTTAGTAACGGCACTTTGTAAGTTATTTTAACCTAAACAACTATCTGTCCCTGAACCTTACTAAGTACTTTTGTTACCTACAACTAACTGAGTTGTTTCTTGTAAGGATGGATGTTCATTTTGAAAAGACTGTATGCATGTAACAAGCAGAAATTAACACGTGTGGCTGGATTTTCGTAGGAAAACGCACAAAACAGGACTTTTATTTTATATCATTTACAAACCAAATATTTATTATAATGTCTAAATAGTTATATTTGTGATGAATACTTTCACACAGAAAGTGAATATTAAGTGGCTAAAAAACTGAGTAATTTTTTTTAGCTAATTCACAATGCTGCTGGTATGAACAGTTTTTTTTGCAAAATATATATTTTATATATATATAAAATATATATATATATATATATTGCATTATATATCATACACATATCATACAAACCGTTGTATGAGGAAACCGTGACCAGGGGGGCATTTTTAAAGAATATTAATTCTCATGTCTTAATATTTTAAAACGGTTATATTTGTCATGAGTACTTTCACACAGAAAGTGAATATTAAGTGGTTCAAAAAATGCGTAATTCTTTTTGCAAATTCACAATGCGGCCGGTATGTACAGTTTCGATGCAAAATATTTGCAGGAAAGTATTCCAGATTTTTGTATTTGTTGTTTTTGTCGCGCCCCAGATGGGAAAAAGCCTTTAGATATGTCAGTGTGACAACAACCCTGATTGAACAATTTCAACCACCATTGATTTTATAATTCGCTGCTGTGTTTGTCGTCCAGTGACAAGAAAATGACATAAGGGTAAAATGGCCTTTAACAAGACACAAATTACATTTTACTTTATAGTGTTCTTTATACTGTTCTGTAGACTTCTAATTCACCTTCTTTTGTGGGCGATGTTGAATGCATCTTTGTAAAGGGTTGCAAACACTTCATCAGAATTTGGCAGGATCGATGAAATAAAACAAAACATCTCAAAGACAGTATTGCTAAAATATTTCAGGGTGATTCATGTGCGTTGGCTGCTCACAAGCTCATTCAGAAAAATACTCCAGAAAATTGAGAATCTTGATCTTTTTCGTCACCTATACCTGGTAATTCATTGGAGGGAACACGTGCATCATCGCCGTACAGACTCGTTGTTTCAAAACCTCCTCCCAGGTGGCTCGCTATTCAAAATCCAGAATGACAGTCTTCTTCACGACATCTTAAAATACCCACGATGAATCTTGCAGTGATTTATGAATATGAAAAGATCCACATGTAGGCCGGTTAAATCCCACATAACAGATTCTGTGCTCCTCTAGGTGCCCTGAGTCTATGAGTCACACAGAAGTCATCAGGCGGCCTCCCTCCCTTTGGTGTCCACGGTCACAAGCCTTTCATTCAGGTTGTGTGATTCAGCCATAGGCCTTTCTCCCCTCTCACCCACTACATATGTGTGTGTGTGTGTGTGTGTGTGTGTGTGTGTGTGTGTGTGTGTGTGTGTGTGTGTGTGTGTGTGTGTGTGTGTGTGTGTGTGTGTGTAATAGCAGGAGATACAAACATTGTTCTTTCACCATGTGAGAGAGCTCTGCTGGTGCATTCAGTTCCAGGGGACGGGACTCACAGCCTCTCTGTCATGGAAAGTGAACTATGAATCATCTGAGTCAATAAGAGGTGGTGAGAGACAGACAGAGAGAGAGAGAGAGAGAGAGAGAGGAGGGGGGAGGTTCTGATGAAAAGTTGAGTTGAGTAGAAAAGCTGCAGAAAGCTTCTATTCATTTATTTATACATTCACTCATCCATCTATTTGTTTAACTCTCTAATGGATCAGCGTCTCACGAATGACGGGGTTTAGGGAAATGGAGAAATTAAGAAATGAAAGCTCAAATCGGCGAGATCAGACAGAGCGAAAGAGGTTGTGTGTACTCTGCCTCGTTATAACTCCCATGAACAAAATGCCAAAGAGCGTCAGGGGAAAAATGAAATTAGCATAAATATCCAATCTAACAAAGTCACACACATCCTAAAAGAGAAGGATGCAACCTACAGAAGTTGCAGCGTATAACAAATGCGTCTGTGTGTGAGGCTGCAGACACTGAGGGCTTCTGGGAACAAACAATGTTAATGTCTGGTTTGTGCACTAAGCTCTGACTGACACATGTGGAAAACAAGTCATTCACAAACAAGTGTGGCTTTTTGTTGTCCAACCAAGAGTCAAACATGGACAGTGGTCGCTTTTTTTTGTTGTTGTTGTTTTTTTTTAGTGGATCAGTTTATAACATAAGATAAGATAAGATAAGATAAGATAATCCTTTATTAGTCCCGCAGCAGGGACATTTGCAGGATTACAGCAGCAGAGAGGATAGTGCAAACAAGAGACATAGTAAAAAACAAGATCAAAACAAGTATTATAAATAAGTAAATAAGTAATTACACAGTTAAGAATATTAAATAAGTAAGTAAAAAAAGTAAAAAAATCCACAATAACATAAATATTATAAATACAGAAATGCAGAGAGGAGAGGTGGACTGTGGCTTCATACTTAGGTTAATGCTAACTAGCTAGCACACCTTCACATAATGATCACGTCAATGATGCCTTTTAGGGCGCTGTCCTTTTTGGAAAACCACTCAGACAACTTACTATTTCACTCAACCTAACCAAGTTGTTTTGTCGTCTAGTTTAGTTTCAATTCACATTTTTTAACCACGTGTTTAAAGCGGCGACCGTAATCCAGAAGACAATAAGTTTCCCTCCAAAAGAAGTTGCTAACGCAGTCAACCCTATAAATAAAGAAATACTTTTATTCGCCCGTCAAACTCAAACGTATTCCATTTGAAAACATGTGAAGAGATTATTTAGCGTTTTAACACGGTTTCAATTCTTATATTTCCTAATTATTCTTAAAGTACAATTGGAACACTTTCCAATGTTTGAGATTTTCAAAAATTCAATTTTTTTGATCTTTGATATTCAATAATATGATTATAGATATGACTTTAATGTGACATCAACATTGGGAGTAAGAGGAGAGGAAGATGAAGAGAGGTGAAGAATAAATGCTGAGAAATCCTCCACTTTCTTTACACGAAGCATGAAATGGCTCTTCATCATCGCCTCTCTCTCTCTCTCTCTCTCTCTCTCTCTTTCTTTTCATCCTGTTCTCTCTAACTCACCATCTCTGTGTCTCTCTCTTTCTTACTTTCAAAGAAGTTGTCATGGTTACTCAGAAAGCTTTCCCCGTAGCAGCCGGAGAAGGAGGCTGAATGTTTCCACTGATGGAAAATCACACACAAACCTCAGCCGGCTGTTTGTTAAGCAGATCTGTAAACCATTAGTACACACTCCGTATCAGACAGACAGACAGACACACACACACACACACACACACACACACACACACACACACACACACACACACACACACACACACACACACACAACCTTTTCCAGTCTTTTTATCCGTCTTTCTCTACTGTATAACATCCAGCCTTTTGCATAAACAGATGAATTTATTCGCCCCTAAAAGTCCAGATTTGTTTCTCTGCTGCTGCATTTACGTCAGATAATTCTGTTCATATTTATCTTTTATATTTATAATATTTTTGACCTTAACCAGTTGCATTTTTCATTGCTTTTGAGACATTTAAATAATTGACCATGGTGCTGGAAATTCATTTTTTCTTTTAAAAAATGGTTTTGATGTTTGCAGCCAGAGATTAGCCCTCTTTGCACCTCATAAATTAATTCCAAATCTTGTTGAAATGTAACCAGCAGTCCCACGTTAAACATAATTTAGCATGCAAGAAATGCACGGGGGCGGTAGATCTATTCGGTTATATTTGTGTCTGTTTATCCAGAACATTAATGAGACCTCATGAAATGATGGCCAGCCACCAGTTTTGCCAACAAACAGGCTCAGTGTTGCTGGCTCTCATTTTAAAGTAATAATTACCAGTAAAAATGAATAAATTAAAAATACCAAGCTCAGTTTGTTTTATTTTGAAATAACCAATGAAGGATACTAGATTGATTCATCTTTTTTTCCCAGAATAAATGTGTGATTTTTTTTTAGTGTTATTTGGAGTATCTGCTGTCTTGACACACACTTTTAGTTGCCAGGCTCAGACAGTTCAGAAAAAAAAGAAAAACACAACAGAGAGGAGATCTGTCCAATGGCAGAGCAGAGAGACAAAGCAACAGGCTCATCACCAAGAGAGACATTCTGCTGGAGAGAACCACTGCTCCCAGAGCGACTGACTGCAACCAGCCGGCTCAAACCACCGTCTTAGAGTCCATCAGATCATCCATTAATTAATATTTATATATATAGTCACATTGGATGAAATGATACACATTCTCAAAGAAGTACATTGTGACAAACCCAGTTTCACCAATTATCATCCTTTTTGCCTTTTTTATTTCATAGTTTTGGTTGTTAGCTGTTAGTTGTTCCCTGCTGTACTTCTCCACATATCCAGCAACATATTTTCCTCACTAATTGAGACAAACACAGGACTTTCACCAGGGAGACCGCTGCTCGTGTCCAGTAAGAAACCAAAAGTCCATCTTGACTTATTTAAATGTTCTCATCCAGCATTCATTGCAAAATTTCCGGAAAATTATGCGCCATAATTCAAAGATTATTCCCCATTTCCACGTAATCATGAACAAGGTGAGCAGGAGACAAACATCAATCTCTTAGCCAGGAGACCACTGATCATTCTCCATGTGAAACAAGAAGTCAATGGTTTATTAGTTTTTGTCAACTTGCATACTTCAGTAACATTTGTGTTATTTTAACCCAAACAACAATCTATTCCTAAACCTAACTAAGTGGTTTTGTTGCCTAAACCTATCTATGTTGTTGCCTGTGGAGACGGAATTTTATTTAGAAAAGATAGCATGCATGAAACCAGCGGAAATCGCTTTTTTAGGAAAATGCACAAAAAATGAGGATTGTCTTTTTCTAAGATATCATACAAATCGTTGTATGAGGATACATTGAACTGTATCTTTGTTGTGTAACTTACATACTACAAGCTGCTGAGAGGAACTTTCTTTTTTGTATAGATTTTCTGTGGACAAAAACAGTCGTGTTAAATAGTTACCCCAAATGATGTAAGTTATGTAAGAAGTGTACTAACCAACTAAATCCAACAAAGTAATTTTGTTTTCTGGACTTAAAGTTGTTTGTTTCAATTCACAAAATTAAGTTTTTACTTTCACAACAGGGTAAGTGCAGTGTGGCCCGTCTGAAGCACTAGAACGGTAGTGATAATCGCTGAAAACGTCCATTTAAATGGCTGATAACATTCAAAATGGCAGCTACGCTACGGTCATAGTTAGGGAAAGGATGTTGTTGTGAGAAACAAGCTACTGTTCAGGGATGAACATCGGAACTAATACATCGGATTTAGGTTAGGAAAAGATAATAGGTTGGACATTAATTGCAATGATATGAGCTCCTGTCTTCCTCATGAAAGTTGGACTCACTACATGCTCGTCCACCAACTTCCACAATCTGATACTTTCACATCCCTACATAAAAACTAACTTGGTCAAGTTTAGCAAAAAAAACTCATTAGAAACTTATTTGTGATACAGCAAAAGCAAATATGTTTCCTTAAAAACGTGATTCACCATGCAGATGGTTGTCATTTTTAGGAGACAAGGCTGCATCAAACTCAGCGAGTCAAACGACCACCTCTAGATCTCCTCACACCTTGTTCATTTTGGGTTTTGGTGACGGTATTTTCGCCAGACGTCTGTGAGCTTGAGCAGATGGAGGTCTGGGTGAACCTCAAAAGGTGGATTAACCGGGGTGAGCTGAGTTTTAGCCTCCATTGTATCCCTGAATCGCTGCTTACAAACCCCCGGTCACTGTGTCCATTTCTGTCTCCCTCTCTCGGCTTTAAATCCTCTCTATTGCCTTTTCTCTTCTTCTATCTCTTCATCTTCTACTGTAACTCACTTGATATCTCTTCTTTTCTTCTCCTCTCTTCTTCTCTCTCAGTCTGTAGAGTAATGAAACCACTGATTCCAACGGGGAACTCTTCTCCGCCCTCCCCTTCTGTTTGATGCACGGCTGTCACGTGTCCCAGTAATGAATTCATTGATTAAATCAGGCTCTGTCCCAGCTCTGCTGTTGTGCAGGTATAATACAGATGGAGAACATCGTCTCCCACCGAGGCAACCTCCTGCTCTCTCTCTCTCTCTCTCTCTCTCTTTCTCTCCCATATCTTCTCCTCTCTCACTCCTTCTGCTCCCTTCATTCCCAGTGCTCTACCGCTCAGTTTTCAGGGAATTTAAAGTAATAATCTGACATTTCCACAGAAATTAATGCAAGTTTTTAATGACTATCGCGAGTGAAAAGTAGGAATCTGACCTTTTATTCAGTTTATGGAAACCTTTCTATGTGCAAAAGGTTGTCCATCTATTTTTTGCACTTATAAGATAAGATAAAATAAAATAATCCTTTATTAGTCCTGCAGCGGGGAAATTTGCAGAGCAGAGAGGATAGTGCAAACAAGAGACATAGTAAAAAACAAGATCAAAACAAGTATTATAATTATATATATATATATATATAATTATACAGTAGAGAATATTAAATAAGTAAGTAAAAAAAGTAAAAAATCCACAATAACAAAAGAAAAACGAGTACCCATATATATTTATTTGGTCTGTCCTTGATGGTCTTCTGTTTCAATTCCTTTTGGTTTACCATGAATGTGTGTATTGCGTCTGGTAGTAATTAGCTATATAAAAAATGGTCAATTATTATAGTTTAAAGAGTAATATTTTGAGTTATTCCAACAGTTTTTCACAAGATGAGTTTGCCAATCTGACTGTGTAATGATTTGCTTCCTTTGTAAAGCGATCACGGCTGGTACAAACCGACAAAAGGACTCAAATGTAGGACTTAAAAACACAGAGCAGGTACAATGCAAAGTCTGAGCAGCAAGGGGTTGGGTACACTGGAAGTCAGCCCAGATAAAGACAAAGGTAGCCAAAAAAAAGTTCCCTCGAGACAAGAGAAGTTTCAGCAGACCCAGATGTCTTGAGCAGTAACATTTATTGAAGCTTGATGGAGGAGAATAGTAGTATACTATTAGAGTACTGCTACCCAATTCTGAAGATGGTGTCCTTGAGCACAGTATTTAACCCTCACCGGACCAGCTAAGTTCTGCTAAATCCAGATAGAGTTAGTTCTACATCAGCCTGGCATGTAGACTCTATTGGATATAAGATCTAAACAAGGAAATACATCTACCTTTGCTGTGCTAGCATCAACATAGCCTCTGTACAGTCTCTCTTATCCAGCGTCTCCAACCAGACGCCAGCCTGTTGAGTCTAAACCGAATACAGAAGGTTTCTAGCTGACTTGGCCTACCAGCTGCCATAGCCAGCTCGGACTTATCAGGCACATAGGCTGAGGCAGGCGAAGAGAGACAGACAGTTGACCTGACCTGTGAAGCCCTGTCTCAAGTTACCTTTAACCTACATGAGGGAAGTTTAACATACAATAAGGAACATTCCTTCACAACTCTAAGCTTGAATAAGGACGATGGTGTGTTAACATTGGAGTTAGTTGCGAGCCCAGTGTGTTTCATACACACTGAATGACGCCTCTGTGCATCTGTGTCAGACGCTGAGTAACACTGACCTAGCTGAGGTGTTTGACGTATCTGGAATGAGGAAGTGTGTCGTTTAGGTCGGAGTGAAGGTTGAGTTCAAGGATGAAGAGGAACGGTGCCATCATGTGTGTTATGCAGCTGTTGGATTGCACCCGTATCCTAACCCGGCTAACGTTTAGGTGCCATGCAGCTCACTCTCTTCCTGTCAGCGTCCGTCTTTTTGTTTCCCTATTCCCTCGCTGTCTCTTGCTCTTTTTCTTCCTCTCTTTCTGGCAGTCTCTCTCTCTCTCTCTCTCTCTCCTCCACCTTATCTCTTTTGCTCTTTTGCTCACTGCGTCTCCTCCCCACTTCCTCTCTGCTGTCACCTCTGGTTTTCTCTGCTGCTTTGCACTGCATGCTGTACCCCCTCTGCCTGAGAAACAAAATCAAGAGAATTTGTGATGGTAGGACGGAGAGAAGGAAGAAGAGGGCGGAGAGAAGGCAGAATAAAGGATGGAGGGAGGCGAGTAGGGGGAAAAGGGAGGATGTACTCAGAAGCTGCAGAAGGGATGGAGACACATCTGACCTTTTTCTTTTTTTCCAGAAGTAAAACTAGATGAAAGAGGAATTCCTCAGGGACCCCCCAGATGTAGGTTAGATCTCCGCTGTTACAAAACTTTTGCCATGGAGGCCGAACACTTTCCAGTCAGGGAATAAATACTATATGACTACAGAGGAATAGATGCAAGCACCTTTTTTTTTCTTTGTCAAAGCGCCTGCAGAGATTGCACGGTGTGTGAGAACTACATCTGAAGCTGGCGTGTCAAATGTGTTGCTATTCCAGCAACTGCAGCCCAACATGATAACATGCATTGATAGTCCCCTTTACTACTCTGATATAACGGCTGCTGTGGTGTTTATCGTTGCTCTGCTCACCTATCACGACACCTGATGGATGTCGGGTTGAAGGAGGCTGCTGAAAAAGCACCTCAGTACGTTTATATGGTGGGGGTAGAATGGTATTAAAATGAAATCAGGCTCAACTACCCCGTTGATGCTCTACTTGTTTGTGTTTCCAAATCCGCAATTCCAGCATCCATTCAGCCTCTGACTCTCTGCTGGATGATGCTGTTTGTAATGACAAACAGCAGTAAGCTATTCACGTCTAGCTTCGTGCTTCATGCTTTTTTTGCTGAATCTTATGCACATCAACGATGCAGTGAAAAATCTGTCTTTCACTTCATTAGCATACCACGAGGAAACTGGAGTTGCTCGCAACCAATTAGTGAACTGACCGTTTTTTTTTTTGCCCTTTAGGGAATGAAGCCAAAGTGAATCAACTATGCAGTAAAAGATTGTGACTTTTCAGTCAGCTGCACCTATAGGAGCTGAATAGCATTTACTTAACAATAGCAGGGATAAGCTCAAACTCTCATTATGAGGAAGCAGAATATTATAGCGGGGATATGCATAGAATATCCTGATTTCTAGCTTCTCTAAGCTGCTTTCTAATGCTGTTTTATTTCTATTATTTTTTACTCCCGCTGCATTTCATACATAACCCAAAGTCAACGTATGACTGGAGGGACGTGTTGCACTTTGACCCAAGAAATCCCATCGTGGCCCACTAAGGATTATGGGCCCCACTCATAATGGTAAATACAGCAGATTGTTTATGCACACTGACAGCAGTGTGACGGTAAAATCTGGTCGCAGTAATTTAATTTATAAGCGCCTCAGGACCAGGTCGGATCATCTAACAGCATCTGAAAACATTCCTGAAGCGGGTTTTCGAGGGGGCGACATCCGCCAGCGTTTGTCCTCTTTGTCCTTAGTCCCGTTCGAATGTCTCACTGAAGACACGCAAAGGACAACGAGATACTGCAGAGAGACCAGCAGGCTGTTAGGATGCAGTACTGAGCCATTAAAGGGCCAGCGTGTATGATTTAGGGGGATTTTTAAGCAGAAATTGAAAATTGTATTTATAATGTTTTTATTAGTGTATAATCACCTGATACTTAGAGTCTTTGTGTTTTTCGTTAGCTTAGAATGAGCCCTTCATATCTGCACAGGTAACGGATCCTCCTCATAGAGTCTGCCATGTTTCTACAGTAGCCCAGAGCGGACAAACCAAACACTGGCTCCGATGAGGACATTTCCTGTTTTACTTTACCTGAAGGCCACAGTAGTTCTCAGATAGGCTTGCAAAACTGTGGCAACAAGAGGCGCAGCATGCCATCTGACTTCCGTTTCTCCTGAAGTAGTGTTATTATGGTCTGGATGGCCTTGTTACTGAAGTCTTGGAAAAGAAGGAGTGAGCAGAGCCATATTAAGCTGATTGTTAACTGTAGCCACACTGCTAGATGCCACCAAATCCTACATACTGTCTCTTTAAATTCTGGTTTTGACTGTTTTGAGGATGATTATTCCAAAAATAACGATGAATAGCAGTGAGTAAAGTATCAGTCCAGCTTCTCAAATCTAAGACTGCTTTTCTCTGCATTGTATGTTCAATACTTTGAGCTTTGGGACTATTAGTTGGGCAAAAAGAGCAATAGGAAGATGTGATGTTGAACTCTGTACGAATTGCATTCATCGAATATTTTACTCACTTTTTACAGAATTCAACTCTTCATCGATTGAAGTTCATCTTTGAGCTTCAGGAGCACTATATGCAATGACCTTCAACCCTCATCTCAGCTGGTTCATATTTGAAATGATATTGAAAGCAGTAGTCAGTGGACCTTTAAGCTGACACTACTTTCTTGTCAATAATGGAAATAATGTCTTGTTGCAGCCTCAGATGTCAATAGATGAACTGGACTGGACAGCTCACTTATAATACAACACACTATCACATCTTTGAGCTTTGGGTTCATGCATTTTGGTTTTGATGACATCTTTGGGGCTGTGACTCACTGTGGGGATGGATTTAGCTTGTTGCCAATTAAACTTTTTTCTTTTGATTCTTTTCTCTCTGGATTGGACACTCTGTTCAGACATAGCCACTGCTCTTCGCTCAGCTCTTCCTCCTCTATTCATTTACATTTAATCACTGCTGCATAAACCTGAGTCACACAACACTTCCTGTGCAGCAGATTTTTTTAATGTCAGGGATATGAAATGAAGACATCGGGGTTTTCAGAACAGTAAATTAGTATGATTAGAATATTAAGAGTAAGGTGTGATCTTGACTGATTGCTCCCGGTAGTCATTACAGTGTATTTATGTATTTTAAACAGTTTTCTGCATGTATGCGGCTGTTTTGAAGTCCGATTCCAGTTGATTAAGTGTTATTTGAGATGCTGTTGAGGTTTTCCTTCAGCGTGTGTGTTTTTTGTGAGGGTGTGGGAAGGTTTCATCAGGAACCTTTGATGTGCTTTTTTTTTTTCCCAGATGCTTTTAAGGCAGATATTTTATTCTAAAGCATCAAAGGTAAAAGCTCTTTCTCTCCCTCTCACATTATCTCTGCTTCACACCAGCGCTCTTTGCTTTTGTCTATTAAAAGTATTTTGTCTTCCAATGTTTATCCCCCCCCCCCCCTCCCTTACACTTTCTCTCTTCTTCTCTGCAAACCTCCCACTGCTGTGTGAAACAAGAAAGCGTCTGAATACGTGGGGAAACGTTTTTGGTGAATTCTGCTCTTCAAGTCGACTCTCCCTCCCTGACTCGCCTCCCCTCGGCTCTTTGTTTCTCCCCCCCTCCCCCCACCCGGTCTCTACACCTGAACAATGTGATTTCCTCTCTTACAGACAGAAATGTGTTTTTTCTTCAGCACAGAATCCCCCGCTGTGGAGATCTCGGCTCTTCCTCCACAGCTTTGATTACTTTACTTGATTTTCTTTTCTCTTGTTTTTTCCCCCCAAAAAAACTTCACAAGGGCAAACATTGCATGATGTCTTTACTCTATATGTATTTACATACTAAGGCGCATATTTGAACTATCATGGTTGTATGCTAAGACATTGTCTTTTGCACCAGAGGAAAGATCTTGAAGTGACCGAGCATCCATCAGCTTCTCCTACGCCGTCTCTTACCAACTGTTGAATATGAAAAGCTTGTACAACAAAACACTTTTCTTTGAGTTAATAATTAAATATGTACCATATTCATATTTGATTAGTTTGCATTACACTACTATCTCTTGTCAGACTCTTTTGTCCAAAGTGACTTGCAACAAGTGCGTTCAACTTTGAAGTAACAAGAGCGGGTGTCAAGTCACATACAGCATATAGTTGAATATACGATAAGCTCAACAAGGTTACAAGAAGATTGCGTTGCCGTTTTTTCCACCTGGACCTGACTTGTATGCTCTGCTCCTCTACTGGTGTCGTCACACAGACCCACATCTATTTCACAGGCTGCTGTGTCACCCAGAGACTTCTGAGGATTGTACCTTCACAAATTTGTTTTCCGTCAAGCTTCACTTAGGTTTACATTACAACAAAAATTACCTGACGATGCCGTTGCCCGTAACCATAGTAACTCACTTCTGCCTGCATGCGATAGAGGAATGGGAGAGATGC
Source organism: Anoplopoma fimbria (assembly GCF_027596085.1). Classification (NCBI taxonomy): domain Eukaryota; kingdom Metazoa; phylum Chordata; class Actinopteri; order Perciformes; family Anoplopomatidae; genus Anoplopoma; species Anoplopoma fimbria. The sequence goes on from NC_072458.1 coordinate 21,833,787, forward strand.
TGCCAAGACTTAACTCTGAGGAATGTCCATTTGACATCAAGGATAAATGCTTCAAAAGCATATTTTAGACCTTTCCGTCTTTTTTTTTTGTCAACCAATCGGACCTTAGTAGGTGGACTTAAGAAAGGCAACATGACCTTCCTAAATTGCTTTCTAGCTATTTTGCTACATCCAAGAAAAAATGCAGCATAAAAAAAAGGCCAATGAGAATGAATGAGATTGACGCAGTTGTGCGAGTTCCCAGAGGTCCACTTATCTTTCCTCTGATTGTTGTACAAATGTACAATTCACATGAATGTTATGTCAAACTGAATGAAGCAAGAAGAACCAATCCAGAGTCCAGTCTGATAACCAGTTATTTACAGCAACTCTGATGAATCTTAGCAATTATAATACAGACAGATTTCTATTTTGATTATCCAATGTCCACTTTTCATAATTCTTTTTTAGTTTTTTTTTAGTTTTTTTGCATTTTTATTATCATTTAATAATGATTTATTATTTTTTTTACTATCCTTTTTTAATTAAATGTAATCCACATATTTATTTAATTACTAATTTAATATCAAAACTACTTACTCAACCTCAGGTGAGTTTTTTTCAGGCTGTGTTGCCTTGATAACCATATTGAAATAATGCTGCATCTGTTTCCTTTCCCCTCCCTCAGACTCCTTCTACATACACCTAATCTCTTGTTTCACGTCGATGTTCTCCTGTCTCCTCTCACAGGTACTTCACCAACATATCCATCGGTGGGCGGGATTACTCCTTCAACAGTGACGGCTACCTGTCCAACCCGCTGCTGGATGTCATCTCCTACACCAATGGGAGGGGCTGGGAGGAGGTCAGTTCACAGCTGTGCAAGTCGGTGTGCTAATTATCATAGTGTGGCGGCTAGACGCAGCCAGCTGCAATTTCACGGCCCATCAAACACGCTGAGTCATCGCTGCTCGGCATCACCTTTCTGCTGTCTCACTGTCTCCCCCAGATCTCATTAGAACTCCCCTCTCTCCACCTCCTCTCCCTCTACTCTTTCGTTTCGGTTTGTTGGTCTTGTTAGCAAGCGCTAACTCACTGTTCAATATCCTCTCCATCAGGGGCCATGTGCAGCAGTTGTACAGTAATAGCACCAAATCCAAGGTCTGCCCTCGGAGGGCACTTTCAATTCATCGAGACTCTCTACGACCCGAGAAAAACAAGTAAACCTTGTTGTTCTATCCCGCTGTGTTCCATTTGCTCCTGACCTTTTACGGCGCAGTATGTTTACAGACGAGTGCAAACTCAAGCCCCCCCCCCATTGGAAGAGATGATAACCGAAAAGGAAAAAAATCAACCTTTGAGAGAGAGAAAACACATTTCTCTAGCATCGGTGTGAGTCGTTGGATTTCACAGTGTTTGCAGTTCTTCACCTTCTTGTCAAAGATGAACCTCCTCTTAAAGGTGCAGTTTTGTTTATTTTAGCTCGGCCAGATCAGATTTCATGAAGTAGGATTTAAGGAATAAGTAAGGTCCCAAAAGTAGTGTCCACATTGTCCACTGTATGTTCCCAATTGGCCTCTTTTTCACTGTAATCCTAAAGCCATGAGGCTCCAACACTGAATGAAAAGCCTTCCCACATGAGTTGAGGCTGTTATGGATATATACTGTATACATTAATGCTGATGGTTTTTGGAATAAGATGAACAATCAGGTAATGATATAATGCTCTTTTTCACTTTTGGGTAAAAGCAGAACTCAGCTTTGGATCTTCAACCTCCGAATTTCAACAAACGTTCTGACGTTGTGACATGTTGAAATTACAACAAACTTTTTTCTTTTAGCTCATTACATGATCTCATCAGTTTTAAATATATATAATGTTCACAATCATGAAGGAGCTAGTGAGGAACATAGACTGTATATAAGAAGTGGACGTAGTTGCTGTGATGTCACTCGTTGGTTTGTGGACTGCCGTTTTGAAGCCTTGAGTTCAGCGTTTTGGCCGTCGCCATCTTGGTACCAGTGAATGTAAGGGACCATATTAGGACTTACATTGACTCTTGTAGCGACCTGTCAATCAAAAGGTAGCCCCGCCCCTAAAGCATCCCCTGCTTTATGGTCTGTTTGACTCTAAATGGAGCATCATTTACTAAATGAACATCATGCTGTATTGAAGAAGACTTGAAACTAGAGATTGAGACCATAAACTCATGTTTACAATGTTTACTGAGGGAATAAATCAAGAGAGAAGTAGAGTCATTTTCTCATAGACTTCTATACAACCAGAGGAGTCGCCCCCTGGTGGACAGGAGAGAGAATGCAAGTTTAAGGTACTTCCACATTGGCTTTACTTTTCAGAACTGGAGGTTGCGGCCTGATGAAGAATGAAACATTGGAGGGAGTATTGTCATAGTTACATTGAACAGAATATTTTGCTCAACACTTTTATGTAAAATCGTTCAGTTGTAGAATCTCATTTTGCCCTTTTTCAGTTGTCAACATTCATGATAAAACACGTTAACCTGACAATGCCGCATAATGTTTCTCCCTCTGGACTTTCCACTAAATTGTGACTTACTGCTGGCAATTTGCATCTGAAAAACCTTGAACTGAATAGAGGAGTTTAAACCGGGGCTGCAGAGCTTTATACATCATGCATGATAAAATCTGAAACTCACCCCAATCTTGTTTTGCAGAAGACAACAAGCCTCAGAGCGAGATTCCGATCAGGGGGAATAATGTTACTTACAATACTTTGTTTAAAAGCTAAAAAATAGGCAGCACTCATGAGAAATACAAATGCTGCCTCTAATCCTTTTGATTGCTGAACAAGGGGCATTTATTTTTTGGAGATTCAGATATTTTATTCATGTTTTTAAGTCTTCAGTAGCTTATTCTGCCTACCTTCGGTGTTTGGGTTCAACATATCCAGCCTGATCTTATTTCGACAGTAGTTACTTACAGAGGAGCAGAGCCATACGAGAAGCAGCAGACTGAAGCTCTGCTCCATATGGGGAATGATGGAACCGTTTTATGCCCTTGTCTCTCCATTACATTATGGATTTTTAGTGAATGGAGGCTGAGATACTGACAGACGAGACAGGTTGCTGTCTTGTTACTCCGTGGGTTTGTAGAAGATCTAGGAAGAGAAACTGGCTGCAGCCGGCAGAAAAATAACTGATAAGGGTTTAGTTTGCACTGCTGCTCTCAGAAGACGACTCCGGTTCTGCTCTGTTATATCTGATGTTCGGCTGAGTCGAGGAGGAAATATGCTGTGTCATGTTTCAAATAAGGATTTTACAATATTTAGTAGTTTTATAGTTTTTATGGCCCCTCTCTGGAAATAACTCTATTATGCTTGAGCTGACAGCTCAAGGACAAGAATGAACACATGCACACTTATGCTGCTATAATCAATATGTTTATATTACAGTGGATCAACAATGTCCGGTTGAAAGGCTTCACATTGAGTACTGAATTCATAGAGAAATATTGCCCTTCTCTGCAGTTCCACTCAGCTATATGGAGTGTTTTGGCATCTTTTGGTCCTAATATTTTTGTTTTTTTTTCGGTTGTTGGGGCTCGCAACTTTACACTTATGTTTCACTCGCAGCAAAATGTTAGTTATCAGTGTTTGTCGGATATTAAAAAAGGTCTTGAAATCAGTTCAACTATCTGAGTTCCAAAACAACATGAGACAACTACCAGAGGTCCAAGGAAACCAAGTCATCCTATGGAGAACATTTAAAAGACGGAATTGAAAAAGATGAACAGTGGACACAACTAACAAGAACAAGTACGACAAACATGTAAAAGTCCCTTCAATAATATAGAATGAATCGTTTTTTCGGCTGGATAAAGTACCAGACATTTACAGGCATGGACTTGGAGGTCCCATAAAGTGACTGTTGTTTGAGGGCTTTGACCTGACGGATAACGGTCAAGCAAAGGACAAGCAGTGTCGATACAACTCCCTCAGAGACCAGCACTTGACCTTAACTGCCTAGTGGCTCTCTCCAACTTCAATTGTCTGAACATCCTGGTTTCCCAGGCGTATATTTGCTGAATTAACCTCTCCTGAACTGAATCACGGAGTGTATTTGCAGAGCACAGCAACCTTGGGGCACACACAAAGAAGATCCGGGACTGTATTTATCAAGAGTCACAGAGTCACAAAGTACACAGAGAGATTTGTTCCTGCTTTTGGGCAAAGAATCATTTCTGTGAACTTTTGTAATTACCAAGCATGTTTTGCAATTAACCTGTCTCCGACTTTCTGGCTGCACATCCAACTCCAAGCAGCACGCAAAGTGAATAATGTGTAAGGAATTTCTTGGATTTATTTAGTGTCATGAATATATTGCATCTTTCTTAAAGAATCCATTCCTACATATATACACATGTATGGGCTTATGGATGCATGATTAGTGGTGTGTTTCATGCATGATGCATAGAAAAAGCACCAGGACAGGTCAGACATGTGCAAAACATGACAAAAACAAAATATGTACATTTTAAGATACAGTTCCAACTTTATTTTCCGAGTCTTAACCTTTACATAAGTATTATTTGATGTTGTTTTCAGTATTTTTATGTGATTTTTTCTGCATCAAGTCATGTTGTTGTTGTTATGTGTATTTGTCATATTGGAATTGAAGGGGTTTTCTTTCGTTGTTTGATTTTTGTTCTTTGGCTGCCAGCTGAGCCCTTTTTCACACCATGTGAGCATCTCATTCCGTGAGTTTTCTGAAGTTAGGTGTTATTTGATGGAATGATAAAGCAAGTCACCTTACATGTGCTTGTTCTTTGAGCTGAAGCATAAACAGGGAAGTATACAGTGGATCAATGAGTGAATAAGATGCAAGACAGCCTCAGTACCTTTTTTTAATCAACATGACAGGAGAGCTGGAATCCTAAATCACACAGAGCTGAATCCCATTTCTGTTGTAGACAGAAGTTTAAAGGCACAATAAGAATTTTACAACCTCACAACACAGAATAATAACAATATATCTGCAGAGGAAGAGAGTAGATTACAATCAATCAGCAGGTACTTCACAGAAGAGCAAGCTTGAAAACTGACTTCCTGGCCTGCACTCCCAACCGACTGACCGGCAAATTCACAAAGAATAGATTCCAGCTGCTGTTGGCACCGTGGCAGCAACCGCTCAAGGTCCGATTCACAAAATATAATGTGCTCATGAAATTGCAGTGCAAACATGCCAATACAGTTTTACAGCTGAGTGCAGTTTGCTCATTTTTACGCACTGATTGCAATCAATCTATGTGGCACAGTATAAATGTTGCCTATGCGCCAAGAACACAGCAGGCATAACAATGGCAGAGAGAAAAAGAGAAATTAATTCTCAGACCGCTAGCTAGAGGTCCTGACGGATGAGAAGCTTTCCTCAAAACAGGAATTCAAACCTGACAGAAGGAAACCATACCAGATTTAATATTCAAGTTTGCAGGTATAAAAGTGCTTCAATTAGGACAAACTTTCTGAAGACGCTCATAGTTTCACTTTAACTGCGTGTGGCTGTTAGTACAGATCTTTGAATCATCTTGCAGCTAGTTTATAACCTATTTTTCTCAGAGACCAATTTAACACTTCAGTTGTTTACTACAATTTATAGCTGTTTTCCAATCACAGAACTGACTGGTAGAGTGAAAATAGAGGCAGAAATCACTCAAAAGTAGTAATGAATCCACTGCTGGCAGGAGACGCGTGGATGGATGCACGCCCATCGATGTTTCGCTGTCCATAATATGGCCGCCAGTCCTTGGATAATTATTATAAGTGATGCTGTGTTTTTATTCTTTCTGTTGGAAGGATTTTTTGGACTGCATCAACCAATCCTTTCAGCCCCTAAAATTTTGTAGAAACTTTTTAGCATTCAAGGAAACAACAAGGTCACATATGAGTTGTGTTGTTACTTGAAGAGCATGACTCATCTCCAGATGGGCGACATCATTGGGAAAACAGAACAGCGGAAGTCTGACCAAAATAAATTATGACACAACTGAAAGGCACCACAGAAAAGCAGACGGAAAGTCGAGACTGCAAAAAGGCCAAACAGTAATAAAGGTTTAAAAAAAATAATAATTCTACAAAATGCATGACACTTTAAACTCGATACTGAAGGTTAAAGAAAGCCAAAATGAGTAGAATGTATCAGCCAAATACACGATTATATGATAAGTAGGGCATTTGAATCGGTCCAAATCACAATGCCACATGCCATGAATACTTTTGGAATAATCTAATCTAAATATGATTTATTTTACTTAACTTAAACAATACAAATAGCAAAAAAAACTAACTTCAGGGTTGCCTGAAGTTACAGTCAAGTAAACTCTTTCCCTCCATGTCCTCCTACAGCATGCGTTCAACATAATCGATCTAAAAAGCTTAATAATTAGTTTTGCATTTTGTTAAAACATATATAAATACTTTTCAATTAACAAAAAAAGTATGCCAGACTTTTTCATATTTGTTGACGATTGCATTAAATCCTTATTTTCTTTAAGAAACTAAAAATAAATAGAATAAATCCATATCAACAGTGTTTCAGCCTTTTTCCTAGAATAGAACAGTTTTCTACAATTGCTATTGTCATCACTGAGTGTTTGGTCTTTGTTTGAAAAGTCCTCTGCTCAGAGAGGGATGAGTTTTACCTTTGCAGCAGCAGCAGCAGGGACTTGTTTGTAATGAACAGAAGAGGAGCTGCGTTACAATGAGCCTCCACAGCCAGGCTGAACAGACAAAGAAAAATAGATATGAAATATAATATTCTATAAAACAGCTATCGGTTGCTTTGGGGTAATTAATGTCAGAATTTTGAAAGGAGGGCAGTGGCAAATCAGAAAGCAATGACTGCAAAAGTTGTTATTTTTCAAATCCACGCACATCGGAGTGTGGATTTTGGAAGGAATGCACATTGAATTATTGATTCATGCAAGTAGTGCACCACAAACTATCTAGTCCGCTGAGCAGTGCACCTCGGATTATTGATTGTAATGGAAATGTCAAAGATAGACATGAAGAGACTAAAAATGACTTTGACTCAGATCCATTTCTTTGTGATTGAAGGGATTGCAGTGAATACCAAAATTACAATTAGTATATGCTGCAGGTTAGTTAGATTTTTTTTTTTAATGTCAGACAATAAACGTTGTTTGTTAGATGTGTATATGAGTTCAACTTTTTATTTTAAGTTGGGTTTAGCGTTGCTGTTGTCATTGAGTCTCATCAAATTTTTGATGAAAATCAAAAGGCCTGTCTGAGCACCATGGTAACAGAGAGGGACAAAATACCAAATCATACTCTATCTCTGCCTTCTGCTGGGCTGGGAATCAAGGGATTCAGCCCCTGTCTGAGCGGTGTGTGTGTGTGTGTGTGTGTGTGTGTGTGTGTGTGTGTGTGTGTGTGTGTGTGTGTGTGTGTGTGTGTGTGTGTGTGTGTGTGTGTGTGTGTGTGTGTGTGTGTGTCTGCATAATGCTAATCATGTTAGAGAGGTGAACTGGAGGACAAATGAGCATAGAAGAGCAACTTATTATTTTGTTCCATAATGAACTGTAGGATCTGGCCATTAGTATGTATGCAACATTGAGAGTGAGAGAGAAAATAACAGTATAAAAAAAGAGGCACTGGAATTGCATAAACGATACAGTGAGTGAGGTTTGGTCCAAAGAGCCAGGTGCTGCACATTTGCTATTAACTTGTGAGTCTGAGAACTTGTATTTCTCACGTTGTGGGGACATCCGTCTAAACGGTACATTATGGGGACTGATCTCCCACCTGGGGTCAAAAAGCTGGGCCTGTTTCACCTCTTTGTAACTTGAAACTTAACCTAGTGACGACTTAAGAGTTTAATAAATAAAGATTTACGCCTCTTGAAACCAAATGAAGTTGCACCGAGCAAACTAGTTCATAAGAAGAGATTACTTGTCAAATAATAATATTCATAACATTCAATATCAGATGAAACACGGATTAATAATAATGTACTTTAAGCATTTTATTTACATTTGACCAAAATTTAACATTTCCGTGCTATCTCAAATTACAAAATCCAATACCAATAACTTTAGACAACCAACCAATTCAGGTTGGTTGTTGGTTCTGTGATCTGATAATTCTCTGCAAATAAACTGCATGCATATTACTCATTTTCAAAGGCATTTATCTCTCCATGTACTGAAAAAATAAAACAAAGTCAACCTTAACTACTAAAGATTGAAGATACAGCTAGTGATTTTACGGAGACTGTTACCCAGACTCAGTTTGGGGTGCGCCACACATTTTCTTTGCACATTAAGGTTTACACATCAATGTCCTACTTGTTAAGAAATTGTTTGATTTTGAACACTGCAACCCAATGTAGTTCAACAAAATAAGAAAGATTCAGAAAATAATTAGTATGAACTTTACACAAGAACTTAGTAATGACACAATCCAGGTCCCCACAATGTTAATTCTTTATTTTAGGTTTAAGAAATAGAGATAAGTTAGGAGTGAGGCTTTGGTAACTTCAAGGGACATTTAGTTTCTTATTCTCAATAATACTTATTGTATTATGTCAATGAGAAGTACAAATGCATGTGTGATTGTGGAAACATGTTTGTTTTCACAGTCACAGTGTGGGGACTTATCAAACAGCTGGTCCCCTCAAGGTTAACTATTTGTTATAGGTTTAAGACCTGGTTTTAGAGATGAGATACAAATATGTTTAAGTTTAAGGTACATAAAAAGTTGGGTATATGCATGTAGTGAATATAGGTTAGGTTTTAGTGAGACTTAAAACAATGTCCTCACAAGTAGCAAAACCTGTGTATGTGTGTGTTCTGAGCGGCTTTGCATGATTTTTCACAAATCCCAGCAGCCGCGTCTGACACCCTCACAGGAGAATTGGCTGTATGCAAATACCTTCTGAATATATGTCACCACAGCCAGAAGATGACACAATAAAAAAAGGCAGATTTGCTGTGTTGTGGCTGCAAATCCATCCAGTGACTTCCCCAGTCGATATGAACAGATTTGTTTACACATGTAGGTCAATGTGACACTATAAACTGTCGCTTTGGTCTCTGCACCAAATACCACGCTGCAGCATGGAAACACTCAGCTCAGTTAATGTGAAGAAATTGCTTATTATACAACACAACCAATGCAAAGTCACACAAGGCATGTTTTACATCTCCTTGGCAACCCATAACTGGGCAGAAAAAACATGGAGCTATATAAGAAAGGGAAAAGAGGCAAACTAGATGACATTTGAGCCAACAAAAGACTCAGAACAGTGATAATTAATAAAATGACAGATGGGCTTGGGTACCTTAAAAAGCACACTTGACCAGGTTGTGGTCTGAGATATCAGGTCAGGAGAAGAAGCAGCAAAATACACAAGATACACTCACATAATACAGACCATAATTAGATTGCACAATAGACACAAGGGGAGCAGGAATGGGAATCACATGCAACTAACATACCTAGCAATTCAAACATGTGGGACACATGGATGCCCCCAAGTTCCAGATCTCTTTTGAAAAATCATTTGAATAATTTTTTTGTATTGTTGGACCACCAAACTAATTAATTTGTACTTCTATATTCTACCACATTTAGGCATTCTGGACACAAACCAGGAAGTATCCTTTTAAAGTGAAACTGTTTATGGGAAAGCACATTTTTGCTAGTTGCATTAACTTCCTAAAATTAAGAATGGTTGATTTGAGATTTAAGATGTAACAAAAGAAAAAACTAAAACCAGATTGATATTTTGACATTTTTACGTGACAATAATTCAATATGTTGCCGGTCCTAACTATACAATGAAATGTAGTCTTAACAATTTTGTTGAAGCAAAGGTTATATTTCACCAGTTTTAACCCATGCAAATTACCAAATGCTTGCATGCTTATTGGGTTGTGTGATAATCAGATGTGTTAGCAGAAAGGTAGGGATGCATAGCTGTCACAGGAAACATGGTTCACATACTAACTAGATGACATCATCCAGGCTAAACCACAAAACTGATCAGATGTGTAATTAATTGATCAAATGACTCAAATGCTCTGGGGACGAATATTAAAACAATGTGATGAGCGGTCTATTCTAAAACAATTAGAAGAGCTGAAGAGCGTCTGTGTTTGTTCCCATCCAGGTTGGCTGGTGGGAGAATGGCCACCTGCGTCTTCGTTACCATCCCTGGTCTCGTTACGGCTCCTTCCTGAAGCCTCTGGATGACTCCCAGCACCTCCGAGTGGTCACCTTGGAGGAGAGGCCCTTTGTCATCGTGGAGCCGGCCGACCCGGGTACCAGCTCCTGTATCCGGGACTCTGTGCCCTGTCGAATGCCCGTCAACACGAGGTAACACACCACAGCCCTGGGAAATGAAACACTTCTTATTGTTTGGTCTGTACATTTATATTTCCTTAATTGACTTAAAATATTTATTTAATAGATATTTATCCAAGATTTTGCATACATGATTTTTCAAGTGCACCACAATTACTCTCACATGCCCTCCAAATATACATTGTCATAGACAAAAGTCATTCTAAGAACCAAAACATAATAATAAGCATACAGTAGCTGCTTCGGTGCCATAAATGAGTGGTTTCTCAACCATAGTTTTCAAACCTTTCGGCTCTGAGCAAACTTGCCACTTACATCCATTAAAGCGAAATGGCACCTCCACACTTCCTCCATCACCACAGTGATGAACAGTCCATTTTCTGTTATATAATTTGACTTTTTGAGAGAGAAGATAATTATGCATTACATAACTAGAAACGAGAACGAAATAGTACGTCTGAATGGAGTTGAAATATACATTTATAACTTGCCAAAGAAAGTGTCAGGTCAGGATGAACTGCAGTTTATTACGGCTGTAGGTAGAGAGGAACAGAATAATATAGATGTCACATTTACTATCTGAGACTGGACTGAAGCAGTTTTATACTGGAGTTGGTCTCCTAAGGGTTTCCGCTCCAAATCCTTATCAGCCAATAAGCCACCCTGAAACCAGAGGGGTCCAGACTCTGATCCCTTGTGAAATGTAAATGTCTGGCCAAGCTTCCCTGAACAAGAGAGAAAAATATTTTACATCTCCAGGTGCTGGTGTGCAGGGAGGATTAGGCCTGGAGAAAAAAAATAACCTAATTATCCCTGGGAGGAAATTAAGTTTCCCCACAGAAGCTATAGATGCATTAAAAGTCATATGGCACCTGGCATAATTTTGTTACAGCTGTTCATTAAAAACATAAGAGAAAACTTGAAACCACACAGCAAAGTACGGTAAATTGTCTTTTAATCAATCCAGACAATTTGAATTATGGAGCAAGAGATCCCCGCTGCATCCCAATGCTTCAAAAATATTGGTAACTACAGCACATGTGGAGTGATTCAGCCTAGTTAATGATAACTTAGGATATTCTGCATGTCATGATAACACATTCTAGGCTTTTTGTGTGTCATTTAATGCCAATGCGTTGATGTGAAACAGCTGCAGTTAGGTTTAGGCAACAAAACCAGTTAGTATGTTAAGGAAATACATCTTGGTTTGGTGAACATATTCACGGAAAACATGTTCACAAACATGGGACATGAACACTGGTCTCCTGGTTGATAGTCCTGTGTTTGTTCCACCAGATCCCACTATATGCCGTCTTTCTCACTTTGTTACAACTGTGTTACTTTCTCTTCATGCACATGCATTCATATTTCAGTTAGTAAAGACTACATGGTGTAAAAACTACGCAAAAAGCACGTAAGGGGTATTTATTGCATAATGACTTTCAAAATGTTGTGTCATTCTTATGCCGTTTGGTGAGACCAGGCTGCAGAAAATTGTATGTCTGAACAACATGACGCTGATTCAATACTGATTTCCGTTTAACTTTGGAGGATTTGTACTTTCTTATATTATGTGTCACATAAAATATAAGCGTTCAGTGGTATTCATATTAAGACAGTGTTTATCCTGTTTCATGTACATATACGGTTCATTTGAGGCAAATGTAAGTCAGGGGAAAGGAAAATAGACAGAGAGAGAGAGTCTGTGTGTGTGTGTGTGTGTGTGTGTGTGTGTGTGTGTGTGTGTGTGTGTGTGTGTGTGTGTGTGTGTGTGTGTGTGTGTGTGTGTGTGTGCGCTCTGGCTCCTGGTCTATCCCAGATAAGCTTCCTTCCTGCCAGCACATGACCTGGCGAATGGGAAGATAACGACTTCATCCTCCGTCAATTTTATTGGCTGAGAGAGAAAGTTTGTTCTCCTGTAAATCAACCTGCTTTGACTTCCTTGTCCATTTTTTTTCCTTATACATAAATGTCTTGTGCTTTCTTGCTTTTACGTACTATTTTATGTGCTGTGTGATCTATTCACCTTCATCTTTTCACCTGTCACAGCATATTTCCTCTGACGTTGCTGCAGTATGGTGGTGCTTTTATTTTCTTCTGTCATTACCACCAAGGTCATGATTTGTTTGTTTACTTCAACACAACCAAAGCACTTAAACTCAAATGCCTTTTACTCAGAATATTTCCCTCTTTTGATGAGAACCACTTACTGAAACAGTAATTTATCGCGTAGAAAAGAACTTCAGTTTCAGAAAAACGTTGTTGGATAAACTGATAAAGTCTATTAATCACTTAAATGTGATGCCACAGTAAATTGCCTGCTTTAATCAAATCTGTGGAGAACATTGTGCATCTGCTCGCTAGTTGGCAACCAAACTGCTGGCATATATGTATGTATTAAATGTATGTATTATGTTTTATGAAGCGATTGCGTTGCCAAACATCAACGTGGGATCATTTTGTGTAAAACATTATGCCGATAATGTGAAATTATTTTCGCGCACAGAAGAGAACTATGGCTACGACACAACTTGTATATCTTTTTCATTTCTGCCATGTAAAGATCAAACTTAATTTGCACAAAAAGGATATTCACAAATATACTAATAATACAGAGTAGTCAAGTGTTTCACTCTCATAGGTTTAACGTTGCTTGTACTTTGGCTTTGAGTAAAAAACAATTGTGCAAGTTGCGTTGCTAGGTAACAGATGGACATCAAATGGGCTTTTGATATGGACAGCTGACGGAGGGCAAAGCAGCCCCTCGAAAGATAGCGTTCGAAATGCACTTTGATTCATATGTGAAGTGTTCAATTGATAAAGTCTTCCAGGAAGAAAGGCTTTCAGAAAGATCTTTGGAGATTTATTTCTAATTCTAGATGCCATCCAAGAACTCAACATGGAGTTCAATTATGTTTTAATAATGCAACATGTTTCTTCCTGAACTCCCCAACCTGTCTTCCTGTTTTCTCTCTCCAAACATAAACAGTCCAAACTGTCAGTATGAATCCAATAATTCATACCTACCATCCCTCCCTATGATAGTTATAGTAATAACAATAATAATAGAATTTGAACTAATGACACCTTAATGGCACTCAGGGCCGCCTAACATAAGATCAGTTCTAAAACAATATTACCAATAAACACCAATGAAACAATATGGCATACAGTAAACATCCGAGCATCGTTAAGCAATGAGTTGGAATCAAAATAAAGAAAGATTTGAAGGGGAGGTGAGTTTCTTATTCTTACTACATCCTCTCTGAGTTTCTTAGTTACTCATATGTTCAGTGCCCTAACACCACTCTCTCCTTCTTTTTCAATTCCTAGCGTCAAAGCGTCCTTGATGGAACATCTTTAAATCTCATAAAAAGCATTTTCACCATCTCACCCATCTGTTGTTTCTCTTAAATCATCTCCTCAGCTTGGTGGTGGATGGCGCCGGGCCCATGAAGCACTGCTGCAAAGGGTTCTGCATCGACGTCCTCAAGCGACTGGCGAAAATAGTGGGTTTCACTTATGACCTTTACCTGGTGACCAATGGGAGGCATGGGAAGAACATCGATGGGGAGTGGAACGGCATGGTGGGAGAGGTGAGGATCTTAATATTATTTAAATATAATCACTTTCATATACTTCTATAATTTAAGAATGCATTGTATTAGTGGAACATTGGCTTGTTGAAGAACTCTACAGTTCACAAAAAAAATCAATATCAGTGGGTCTTTTGTATGTTTAATGTGGTGTTCAGTGCTATATGTGCCATTTCAGTTATTATATAAAATAAAATATATATGTTTTATTATATGTTGAGTGATAGACCATGCATTTATCCAGCGACTTATGCTGCTAATGCATTGAATATTTGATCACAAATTTACGATACAGTATAAAGTAGCCCTAATGGTAATCAAAATAAAAGACATGACAAAGTATCCAGATGTAAGACAATGTTGTATGTCCTTTTAACATATACCTGCAAGCCACACAGAAATGAGTAGTACAGTTTTAAGGTAATAACGAAAGTGCAACCGTTTCCTTCAATAAATAGTCAACATTGCTTTATTCTCGCGTATGAGTGAGGAGGTTGATATAAGTGTGTGTGTGTAAAGTACGGAGCTAGTGCCAGGGTGTGGTTAACCTAGCTTAGCATAAAGACTCAAAGCAAGGAAAACAGCTAGCCTTCAATCGCTATATATATATAAAAAAAACATACCTACCAGCACGTATGCATATCTTATTTACAAGTTGCATCTTGTTTGTTTAACCAATACATTGACGAATTGGGATGAGCCAGACAAGCTCATTATCTGTGTTAAGATAGGCTCACCTTATCCTGGCTTCATCTCCATTCTTAAGACACACACACAAGAATAAAAACAAATCTTGAACTACCTTTGCATCTACAGAAAAAGCGTAAAACAAATGTCCACTCATGAAACATTCATATGCAATAATAAAACTTGCGGCAAACATAATAAAAATCACAGTGACATGCATATGGGTGAGAGATTAATTGCAAGTTTATAAAAAATGTTTGTTCAGTTGGGACTTTTATCATCTTTCAGACTGCTTTTCCTGAGAGTTTTCCGTTAGAGTCGCTTACGCTAACGTTTAGTAGCCCCGTCACAAACACACCGTGAACTCTTTTTGTGTGTGTTTCAGTGAGATATCGTAGCTACGTATTTAATTATTCGTTTTTCCTGTACAGTAGCATCATAGTTTGATTCTAGGGCTCCCGTGAAGTTCTTTTTATCCTGCCTCAAATCTTTTAAAACGTGGCCCAGCGAGAGAGGATCGGACCCGAATCGAAGAAGAAGAGAGAAAATATGGAGGAAGCCCGTCAGGAAGATTAGTGCTGGAGACACTGAGAGTGAGAGAGGACAACACACACTGTGAGGCTGTTTGTACATGGCTGTGTGTGTGTGTGTGTGTGTGTGTGTGTGTGTGTGTGTGTGTGTGTGTGTGTGTGTGTGTGTGTGTGTGTGTGTGTGTGTGTTGGCAGATACTGCTGTTTCCATGATGCCAATCCCCCTCTGGTGGCTGTATTAATGAAGTTGGTTTAACACAGAGTTAGACAGGGGATGCAAATTATCACAGTGTGTGTGTGTGTGTGTGTGTGTGTGTGTGTGTGTGTGTGTGTGTGTGTGTGTGTGTGTGTGTGTGTGTGTGTGTGTGTGTGTGTGTGTGTGTGTGTGTGTGTGTGTGTGGTCTTGTACTTCTGACATTGTGAGGACCATGTTTTTACACTTCAGAGTGAGGACATTTTTGAAAGTGAGGGCATTGCTTATTTGGTGCTCACTTCTTTTTTAAGGTTTGGTTTTATGGTCAATTTTAGAGTTATTTTTTAAGTTACTGTCAGGAAAAAGACATATTTGGCAACAATTTGACATCCCATCATCGCGTGTGTGGGATGTGTGTTGACAGGTCGAGGAGAGTACTGCAAGAGGGAAGACAAAAAGAAGTACGAATGTATGTGTCTATTCTATTACTTGCTATAAATACAGATAATTACTTATTTGTATTTACAGCACCACTTGTCATACATTTTCAGACAAAAATTGTACTTTTTAACACACATTTGCTGTGTTTGAAATAATTCATAGGAGTTTTTTCAGGACTTGCTTTTTACTAATAGGAAACTTTTGCTGTGGAATCATTAATAACCTCATAATCTAGTTTATTTCATTCCATATAATTGTCTTTGCAAGATCACGAAATACAACATTCACTGAAATGGGGATGACGTAGTCGTATAGGAGAAAAAAACAATCTACATATTTCTCCTTAGTCACCATAACACTAGTATTGAGTTGGAATTTTAAGTGTGTGTGACCCAACCTTAATTTCATGGTTAGGGAAACTCAGGAAGTAACATAACAATTTTACCCAACCTTTTCCACACTGGGACTTAACCAACAGGGAAAGACTGCTAAAGCACTTTAGGTGTAACAATAAATAACATTTATTTGTATGAAAATGATAAACAGAGAAACCAATAAATATATCAAAAATGGAAGCAAAAAGAAAACAAATGCATCAGTGTCTCCAAGGGTAAAATCATAAACAAACAGCCCACACTAACTACAAAATAAAAACTAACCTTGTCTACGGAATCAAACAAAAAGAAAATGCTAAGATTTCTATGTTTCCGGATATAAGGGGAGAAAAAGTGAGAGCAAAATAAAAGGCAAAGACCCCCTTGAGCTTTCCTTAAAATGACCAAAACTAACAACCATAAAGGACGGGTAGACTTTCACCAGTGAAACTCAAAAACAACAGCAGTACCAACAACAGTCACCCAGAGAAGGAGCAGAGTAATCAATAGTTCTGGAGGTCGATACATCTCCACTGACGATGCAATCAAGTTCAGGCGTGAGTGATCAGACGCTCTGAGAGGGTCGTGGCAGACCTGGAACACACAGTGGATCAGGGGGTATATATAATATCAGAAGATTTGAGTAAAACACAGACTTTACTTATCAAATGCAAATACGCCGCACGGAAACCGACTCGTGGGAAATGTGTTAATCACACGAGGTCTCCTGGTAATACTTGTCCCATGCGTACACAGTTTAAGCTCCAGCTTCAGGGTTTAGAAGGGTCCCAAACAATAATGTCTATGTGAATGAATACGTGTATACTCATATATCTTCGAGTATGCATGCATGTGTGTGTTAGCGTTGACCAAACACTGAAAATATCAGTATTTGTTAACAGTCCAGATGTCGTTGTTTACAAGGCTTCTGTCTCAGGTAGGCCTCAGAGATGCAGGTGCTCTCTCTCTCTCTCTCTCTCTCTCTCTCTCTCTCTCTCTCTCTCTCTCTCTCGGTCCCCAGCTGCCTCCTGCTCAGCTTCTGTCAGTAAATCATTAAGTTGCTTAATTATGGCAGCAGTATGTGTATGTGCGCACAGGGGAAAACTGAGTCTGCGTGCAAACTGTCGCGTCCCACATGGCCCTGCTTGGTTGTTTCCTGTTACCTGCAGTAATAGTGATTTTTATAGTGCATTTACAATAAAACCTTTCTGTTTCTCTCTTGCGCTTTTACACTCAACTACCGTCTTCATTTCTCTTTATTTCCAGTGCAAAATGAAGGACGTGGCTCCTCCTCAATTTTTGAGGCAAGAGGCAAAAAAAAGTATTAGTTGAGATAAACTATAACCAAATTTCAGAATCATTTATGAAATATTTTTTAATCCTAACCCCTTCATTTTGATTATCCATTTTTACATTGATTGCTTATAGTTTTCTGGGTTGCAGTTTCCAACAATGTTGCCTGTAATTAGAATTTTTTTAGAGATTCCCAGCAGCATGTAAATGTGCCATACAAAAAAACACAGCTTAAAAAAAGTGACTCAATGTTTTTAATTAGCCTGTCAATCCGACTTAATTTACATTTTATTTGATTTATTACATTTGACATTGTGGCAATGTGTTCATGTGTTCATGTAAGCTGATTATGAAATATTTTTTAATCCTAACCCCTTCATTTTGATTTTCAAACATTTAAGAGCTGAGCTAAGTGACCAATGTAAAAAAACATGACCCTGTGGGTTGTTTTTCATCCTTCCTGATGTTTTTGATTTCCGAGCCGCCGCTGATTCTTTATGATTAAATAAACTCCTCTCACAGGTAAAATGTCACCAAGGCTAATGTGTCCACCTCCCTGAGATCCGTTCTTTGTCCTTGTGCCTTCAGTGAAAGCCCGTGTTGGACAATCATTTCCGCTAATTTTCAAAATGTCATTCAGCTTTGCAGGTTTTTGTCCTCCCTTCTTTCCATGAATGCCTCCCAATCGGGCAGTCATTTCCAACGTCTTTTTACATTTTCCTCAGCTGAATCATCCTGGTATAATATAATATTTTCTGTTCCAAAGATGAAGTCTGAGCAGCAATAAAGCCCTCATTTAACAGGTGTTGCTTTCAGACTTTTCAGATATTTGAAATGACCTAGTTGAAGTGAATGTAATAATTATCATGGATTGATTGATCTTGACAGAAAGAACCAATCACACAGTTTTAAAGTGTAATATTTGTGCGTCATAAGCCCCCTGCAGGAATGTACTTCATAAAGGCTTCAAAGACAAATTATTGATTTTACAAAGCAAACTTCATCCCTTTCCTTTTGTATTTATCCAGAGAGGGTTGTCTGAGCACATGATTCAGCAGCACATTTACTTAAACTCAATCACCTCCCTGCCTTTGAGCCAGACATTAATTCACATTATTTTTCATGATTGCATTATAGTAAAGTATTATCATTTATTATGATGTAAATTACGACATGGTATGCTTAATCTTGAAACTTGTTTGATAAGGGTTATCAATCACAGTGAGCATTTAGTTGTGTTTAATTATATTATGTATTTATGTCCTTACATGGCAAAGTATTGATTGATTAGAAGAAGTCTCCAGCTTGATGCGATTGAATCTCAGAGATCCATAACTTGATGGTCAGTTGCCAAACAGCAATGTTTTAATGTAAGACATTATGAAGTATTGGTTTAACCAAATTGGTGATTATCCATTTTTACATTGATTGCTTATAGTTTTCTGGGTTGCAGTTTCCAACAATGTTGCCTGTAATTAGAATTTTTTTTAGAGATTCCCAGCAGCATGTAAATGTGCCATACAAAAAAACACAGCTTAAAAAAAGTGACTAAATGTTTTTAATTAGCCTGTCAATCCGACTTAATTTACATTTTATTGTATTTATTACATTTGACATTGTGGCAATGTGTTCATGTGTTCATGTAAGCTGATGTCTTTTTGGGAAGGGGCAGTATTTCATTTTGTTTCGTCCTACCCAGTCAGGAATCAGTGACAAAGTTGTCAATTTCAGTTAACACATAAGTAGCTTTTACCTTTATTCACAAAGATAGACAAAACCTATTTATTGAACAGAAGCAGAAGCAGCAGTGTTTTGAATATGGAACATGATAAAATCTGCCTTTTTTTTAATACATTTTGAATTTTGGATTTATCAATGTTCTGGAGTTATGGAAATGTTTGGATAACACAAGTTGTAAACAATCTTTTGCTGTCACATCAGGAATCTAATTTGGGAAATATTATAATACTAAAAAATGATATTGTAGCCATATTGTATCTGCAACTGTTCAGAAATACAGGGTTTAATATGAATTAATATACATGCAAAAAAAATGCTGCAAGAGTTCAATAGCTGATTTAGAGTTTTAATCACAGTGACATTCTGGTTCAGATTCAGGCCTGCATTAAACATTAAACTTACGGTGTAGTAGTAGGTATCGGAGAGAAATTGGAGCAGAATGAAGCAGGAGATTTAACAAAATCTGCTCCGTGCTCCATCCAAAATCCTTTCACTCTGTCTGTTGCTAGCTATGATTTCTTTTGTCCGTCTATAAATATCTGATTTGTGGATTGTTTTTTAACAACATGAGACCTAATATGTATAATTTGCGGTGCAAATCAGAAATGGGCAGCAATTAAGAGGTCGGCAACAAGGGTAGTTTTAAGTCTCTGCAAGTATATTTAAAAAATCTAATGTAATGGTCATCATCTAGTTGGTTTTACCCTGGAAGAATTTTTTTTTTTTAACAGAAAGTGATGTGTTTTGTGTTTGTGGCAACATTGACAGTTTATTTGGTACATTTTTCAAATTCTTTTGTGTTAAATCTGCTTCTCAAGAACGGTTCCACAATACTGGCCCTTTATGTTCTCTTGTCACCCTTTATGTTCTGTTGTCACTCTTCTACGATATGACAAACATATCTGAACTAGCTGTAGTGACCTCGCTGGTATAACCTGGCCCTGTAGCGAGAGCCATCATCGCTGAACAAAGAAAAATGAAAACAACCTACAGAGTCCATCCAGAGAAAAATACCACAACGCTGCCACTGCGTTTTGATTCAGGAGCCTGATGAAAGTGGTCTCGGCGCTGTCTAGTCAGGGACCGCCGAGCTTTTAGTCTTCACAGACTTTTGGGTCCAGGCCAAGACTCGAGACTAATGAACTTCTGGTCAGCAGCCAGCTCCTCTGACCTCCACAGTCCCTCGGCTGCAGTCGAGTAACCTCTGTTTCCTGCCAGGTGAAGCACAACAGAGCTGTGAATCCCCTCACTTCCTGACCTCCTGACCTCCTGACCTCCTGACAGCTGTCGGCTGAGCTCTGAGGAGGAACAAAGCCCGGTTTCATGTCGCATGCAGAGACAAAAGAAAGCTCGCTGGAATTTACATCACTGACAAAACCTATGAAGTATGATGCTTTGGATTTTTCTTTTCAAAAACTCTGTGCTTCCATGCGCAGAGTCTTAAGGAAACACTTTGTTGGAGGTTAAAGCAGGACAACAAAAGCAGGGATTTGAACTCATGAAATGAAACATTCTTTTTTTTGTTTGGTAAAAACATCCTTTTCATCCTTTTTTATTCCAGCGTTTTTGAGCTTCTTTGACTCTAACTACATGCGTCCTGTTTTCCAGGTGGTGTCCAACAGAGCCGACATGGCCATCGGTTCCCTCACCATTAACGAGGAGAGGTCAGAGGTCGTGGAGTTCTCCGTTCCGTTCGTGGAGACCGGCATCAGCGTCATGGTTTCTCGCAGCAACGGCACCGTGTCGCCTTCGGCTTTCCTTGGTGAGTTGTTATGTTGAGTTAAATTCACTTTATTATTATCATTATTCCCAGACAGTATTTAACTTTATGAATAGGAGCAAAAAGTAAAGTCAATTCCAGTCAGTTTGTTTGTATGACAGCTTGATTACTTACAGAAAGGAACTAAGCAGAGGCTCGACAAAAACCCCAAAACCCTGACATTTGCTTGCAGCTTATGAGCTTGTAGAATCTAAAAACCTTGGATTATACTGCATGTGTGAGTATGAGTGTTTAGTTTTCAGGCACAACTATAAAACAGGGAGGATAAAACCATAAAAAAAGTTTATTTGTATTCCCCAAAATTGGGTTTTAAAGATCAACTGCTGCCAATATAAAGTGCAGTAAAAGGCATCCAACGTAAAGCATAAAGAAGATATTTAAACTCAAGGTGTATTTATTTCAGACGTTAAACCCACCGGGCCGTCCCGGCTACAGTCGTTCATTTACATGTTGTGCTCTCTCTCTGTCCTACTTACTGTGTTTGTGCTTCTGAATCAAACCAAAAGGGAATTTTACTTTTTGTATTTCCGTCGTTGTTGTTGATCTTATTTTCCCAACGCAGGTTTTGATATTTGGTCAAAACTTTTATGGAATATCTCACAAACTGGAGACAGTTTTACTGAAGAAAAAGAACATAAAGGCTTGCTGAGTCGACGAGCGGTGTATTGAATGTGAATCACTGAGAGATAATGTTGAAGAAGACAGAGATTCCAAAGTATTGACCTGCTGTTGTTTCTTCTGCTGGGGTGCGAAATCTTTTAAATCCACTTTATTGACCGATTGTTTACAGGAACCAAAGGTATCTTTATTTACACCAACACAGTAAAAAACTAAAACTGAATATCAATATCTGGAAAAAGAACTTGTATCATTGCAGAACATAAACACCCTCATGTATTGAATTTTACTGAATTTGTAGAATGTTCTTAAAGGCTGTAAAGATTAAAATCTTAATGAGTTCATGACTACAGGTCAGACAGAAAAGATTATTTATTAATTCAATAATTAATTAGGGCTGTTGGGTTTTTATGTAAACTCTAAGCCAGAAATCATCTATTATTAAGCTAAGCAGGTTTTTTAAAACATGCTTTTTCAAGAGCAGCACGAAAAAATCCCCACAAATGATCTTTTGTGTTAAAAGATAACAATCTATGACGTGCTTTGAAGAAGTGATTCTGATTGGTCTGTCGCAGCTCGTACAGATTACAGCAGCACGGACGCGTTACGCCAATCTTTAAATCTTTACATTAGTTACCTGTCTGTCACAGAATAGATTTAAAAATATCTTTTATTGGTTTTTAAATCACTTGCACCGTCTTATCTGTCTAACATGGTGAAGACATATGTTCCTGCTGGGTCCCTCAGATCCTCTAACTCCATCCTCATTGATTGTTGCTTGACAACAAGAACAGGCTTTTTTTTCTTTGGCACAACGTGTGATTTTTAGCCGATTCTAGTCCCGGACTCATTTTAGAAACAAATTTCCGCCAGATCGGTTTGATGGACGATTGGTTGGATTTCTGACAGAAATTTTGGCCGTCAGTCTGCAATTTGTGCAGTTCCAGGTCCGATAACCCAACATGCTGCAACAAAAGAGTTTGTTTTAATTTTACTGGAGCAGGTTTTCACATGTTGTGGACATAACAATCTTGACATTACTGTGATATAGCAGAACAGACAGTCCATATTGTCCTGCCTTCTTCTGCTCTTTAATAAACTTTATTGGAATCGTCACCGAACAAAACCAACTGGGGATTCAGTGCTCACATTCACGCTGTGATCGGTACGAGGTGAGCAGAGTGTGCAGAGAGGCAGATTGCAACGCTTAACATGAACACAAAAGCACACGTTTACAAGCTACAGGCTTGTGTCGGAAAGGTTGCAAGTTCATCCCATGATGGTGTGTTTTCAGAAAAGAACAGAGAACAGAAAAAGCTCATGGTTAAAATATAAAATGTGCTTTTTTGGAAGGTTGAATAAACATCTACTGGCACACACTACCTGTTAGTCTTCAAAATGAACCCCAAAAATGGAAGTAAACCTCATCAATAGCTGTTAATCAGCTGTGTTGAAGTGTTACAAATTACATTTCCCCTTTAATCTGAAGATGAAGGCCTTTGAATGGATACAGTAGTGTACAACAGCGGCCCTTATAACTTACATAACTCTGCTGTAAATTATCTTCCGTTATGTAACAGGCCTTCCGTTCTGACGAGCTTTTGTCTCCCACTTGAAAAAGGTTCACACTCGCGGCTTTGCATCTCAACTCAAAAGCTTCCAATCTGGACTTTTGATTTAATATTCTCAGCATCCCAATGAGGCCCCACAGGGATGTTTTTTTTTCTTCTTTTTTCTCTATTTTTTTTTGTTAAGTATATATGTCTCATTCAAAGTCGGGCCTCTAAGATAAGACCTCTTAATTTACAAATCTTCTTAGACTAATTCCAGACATTTCTAAGCATGAAGAGATGGAAAGATGAGTGAGGGAGAAGATAGAAATGAATACAAAAAATATAGAGAGGAGGAAAAAGAATGTGTGAGATAGATAAAGTCTTGTCATGAACAGATATAAACCAAAAGAGAGAGGATGAGGTTGAGTGGCTTTGGTAAATCAGCGATAGAGCTGCTTCAGATATTTTTCAGTCGTTCTCACATGTTTTAATCTGAGCAGCGGCTGGTTTACATGCTGCTGTGTGTGTGTGTGTGTGTGTGTGTGTGTGTGTGTGTGTGTGTGTGTGTGTGTGTTGTGTGGGTCAGATAGTAATAATACGATAAGGTAAAATGACTTGTGAGCAACTAGCCGTGCATGCAGACCTGCAAACATCTCTGAATCTGTCAAATCTGCCAATACTGTACAGCATTAGCCATTTTACTATCTGACTGATGGATCAGTCCCGTTAATAATGTGTAGAGAAATTGAGCAAAAGCAAATTAATATTCTCTGTGTGTAAGACTGAAGTTGAAAAAAATAACAAATAATAAAGAATTTATAATATTTACCGAAGTATATTAATAGCATGCTAAAAATCTGATATACCATCATTCAATTTTGTAACGATAGGCCGTCTAAATGTATGGTGAAAATCCAACCATCGTCTTGGCATTTTGTTTTCGGTTAATCGTCTGTCGTTTTGTTGGTACGTCCCGTTGTGTGAAAGCTGTTTATTGTGAACAACTGGAGGGAATTTTCTTCTGCTTTGGTCCAACACTCTGATCACATTTTGGTGGTAAAAGGTCACTTTGACCTCACTGAACACATTTTGGCCATAACTAAATAATGAATATCCTAATAAAACAATTTCACACAAATATCTACTAGGATAAAATGATGAAACTTTAGCAAAACATGGATGTAAACTATGACAACTACAACAAGGCGCTATCTCTAGTTATTGATAAGAACCTTTCAATGATGAAATGCAGTGACGTTAACCATCAACCCAACCACATATACAGCAAACGTAAATCAATTCTGAATGACTCCATTTATCTGATCAGTGTATGTTGATAAGCCATTTATATTAATGCAAGTACTTTAGAAGGCAACTCAATAAAAACTAGAGAATATTTGAACAAAACCAAAAGGTGTTTTGGGTTTTTCGCTGCTAGTTTTACATCCTGAAATAAAAGGATGATTTAATATCTTAAAGGAATAGTTTGACATTTTGCAGAATATTCAAATTCTCAAAAAAAAATTAAGCTGGCGACAACAGTTAGCAGTTAGCTTAGCATAAAGACTTCAAACATGGAACCAGCTGGCATGGCTCTTTGGAAAGGTTATTTCATGGACATGAGATAGTCTCATCTGAACGTCTGCAAGAAAGCAAGTAGCATAATTCTCCAAAAGTCAAACTGTTACACTAAGTATCTACATTCAGCCTGTTGTCAACATGAACCTTTTGTATGTTCTTACCTGCAGTAAAAGCTGGTTCTAGTTTTGCCTTTTTAATAAAACTGGGCGTGTTTGGAACGGACCAATAGCTTTCTCAAGAACCTCCCAGACAAACAGTTTCAAACTCAACACTACGCTTTCTTGGGCCCGTACCAATAAATCGAAAGAACTGTAGACCGGATGAATATGACCCATGAATATGTCCCGTAGATCTCTGGTCTCTCTGGTCCGTCTTTCTATATGTGTTCTGAACCAAGCTGCGCTCATATTGTAGCGAGCACCAGAGAGCGCGTTGTACCCAGCATGCCGTGCAGCACTGTAACATACTGCTCTACTTTTAGATATGTCCTGTAGATCTGAAGAGCTCTTAAAGAGACACTTCACTTCACTTCCTTGGTTCCTCAGCAACACACCGCCAAGAGGGAAGTGGACCCGATGAATGGTTGTCAGGAACAAATCATAGAACATACACACATGAAATACGTCTGCTTCAGGAGTCCACTTATGTTCTCACTGCACAGACTTGTTCTTTGCCCCCCCCACACTCCTTTAGGGATCTATTTCATACTTACACAGCGGCAGCAGAACATCTGTCAGAGGAGATTTAGGAGACAATCTGAAACACGTCATGGTCGGACGGAGAAGCACGGCTCCCAAGGCCGTTTTATCTAAAGACCGCCGGGCAACCGGGCCGACAGTGACTCGATACTGTGCATGCACTGATGTGTGTGTGTTTGTGTGTGTGTGTGTTTGTGTGTGTGTGTGTGGGTGTGTGTGGGTGGTAAGTGGTAAGTGGTTGGGTTGCTAGGAAAGGGAAAGTAAAAGAAATAGGTAAGCAAGACGAGAGAGAAGTAGCAGGCAGCAGAAGCATGTGAGGAAAGGTCAAAGGTGAAAGAAACAATCAAGTGAAGAAGAAGAACAGGAATAGGTGGAATGAGCGAGGAGGCAGAACGATTGTGTCTGATGGAGAGGAGCCTCAGAAAACCTCCCAGATGTTTAACCAGAGCTGGTTAGAGGGAACAAGGAAGAGCGAGGACAAGAGGAAAGGAGAGAGAGAGCGTAATTGTAAGTGTGAGCAAGACAGTTCTGATCACTGGATACTGGCCAATAAAGAATGAATGAAAAACAGAAGCAAGAAGTAGAGAATTCTGGGAGCCGTGCTGCCAAAAGCTTCTCTTCCTGGTGTCCATATTCAAATACAATAGATAAAGTCGACAATGTTTGCACTTACATTTCATACTAAACAATAAAGTGACAAAATGACATTGCATTAAGACAATAGAATTCCATCTTTACCCCAAAAAATAATAAATATTTATTAAATTACATCTAAACTCGAATAGTAAAAATAAATAAAAAAATAGGAGTCATTTAAATGGATTAAGGTGAAAAGAGGAAAGATGATTATCTCACTTTATTGAAAAATCCATATTGCAAAATGAAAGCAATCCTATTTTACTCAGTTATATACTTAACATGAGTTTGGTCGAATGCAAAATGCCTAAAGAAAAATTCTGGCATATAGTATCATCCTGATGTCCACCCTAGATTTCAGATTTCTGAGGAACATTTTTGAAGGTTAAATTTTTGATTGACCGCTCACCACCAAATGATGGATGAAAAAAAACATTCTATTAACATTATTGGCTATATTTTCCTGCCATACATGCATGCAGGTTATTGAGTAAGACAACATTATAACAGTTACTATTTCATTTTTTGATTTGTCCGTCTTACACATTATTGTTGATTTCAATTGATGAAGAAATTTTTTATAATTTTTGTAAGAATTCTCATTTTTTTTGGTTACTTTTTATTTAGCTTTAGTCCTTTTTTTTGTTGTCCAAAGAAAAGTTGCCTTGAAAAAAGAAAATCATTGTGTTTCCATGTTCCATTTTTCTTATTCAAGACCAGGGAGTTGTTAAAAGTTTTGTTGTAAAGAATTGTGGAAGCATCGACTAGGCTGAACAACTTTACCTTTTTTTGTAGATAAATGGAGTGAACAACTACAAACTCAAAAGAAGTGTAACTGTTTGTCTCCAGATTGTTCACCCTGCGTGTTAAAGGTCCTCTTAGTAAAGTGTTACCTTTCTCCCGACACCTTTTAGACTGTAAAGGCTGGGCAGCATCAGAATGTTTCTTCTGTTTCACAGCGAGTGATTGTGAGACAAACCCCCTCAGGTTCCTGGATAAAGACAAAGTACACATGTATTCTCACATGTTAATGTAAATACAGTAAAAAGAACACTGAAACAAAATGTCACCATGACTAACTCAAACCTAATGGTCCATAATAAGCTGAATAGCAGTTCTCATAACTTCATTCAGATTTTCAGTCACATACTCGCCTGCTAAGCTCCTGGAAAGCCGTCAGTTTTGGGAGCATGAAACATTTTCTGACTGTTAAATATTAAAGTCTTTTTTGCTCCCTTTCTTCTGCTTTGACATTCTGTGTCAATGTATTTTTTGCCACTGGAGGGTTTGATAACTCGGCCTGTTCTCCGGTCCAGACACTTGTTAACAAAGGATCCTTTTTTTCGGGTCAAACATGTTGGTTGTAGATTTCTGCTGCTGCAGGTTTTAACTGCATTTACCAGAATATTTGTTTTCGGTTGGCTAGCTGTGGCGGACCACACACACACACACAGAGATGAGTTACACACCATCAAGAGTTCAATACTTACCTATGGAAAAATGTAAAGCTCTAATGGACACACTGCTTATTCCTCAAACTTCTGTCAAGCATGCATAAGCACAGAGTACCATTTCATCATCACAGTTTCAGTCAGTCCTGCTTCATTTCACATCCAGTACAGTTTAAACACATTTAATTATTTATCCACTCATTTTCTTGGCAGAATTAAACTATTTCTATGATTTAATTACTGGAGAATGAATCTTGTGAATAACCTTTTTAGCCCTGATAAGTTTCCCATTCAGCATGAGACAGAAAATACTCATTAACAGAATAGTCAAATTGAAACATTAAACTTGTCTTCTCCGTAGTTAGCGATGATGATTCTAGATCTGTCAGTCTTCGAACACCTTGACACACTCGGTGAATGAGAAAACGAGTCAGACAGAGAGA
The DNA here is from genome assembly GCF_027596085.1 of Anoplopoma fimbria. NCBI lineage: Eukaryota > Metazoa > Chordata > Actinopteri > Perciformes > Anoplopomatidae > Anoplopoma > Anoplopoma fimbria. The sequence goes on from NC_072458.1 coordinate 21,861,743, forward strand.
CACTGAGACCCAGACAGACCTCAGAGCTGGAGAGCGAGGCAGGGCACAAAGTCCAAACCAGAATGATAACAAACACTCAGACTGTGGACCCGGTAAGGAGGGACGTGACCATTCAGCGGGGGAGGAGGGAGAGTAAAGAGAGAGTGTTTGTGTTGGGAGGGATGGGGAAGGTTGGAGCTGCAGTAGTAGCTGCCTCTCACGTCGGCCATTCAGAGATAAAAAGCTGCTCCAAACAAAAGAGTGCAGCAAAACTCTCAGACCGAGCCACCCACCTGTGCTCCCTAAGAGAATACGTGAAAGCCAGCGAGCAAAAACATAGGTGTTGCTAATATAATTAACAGGCTTTGATTATCTTTATTAGCGATACATGGGTTGTTCTTGTTGAAAGACAACATGGCCTCTCCTCTTCTTTCAGTCAGGACTGGCCTGCATGCATTACCTCAACCTCTGGTGTCTGAACCTCAAGGTTCTGATTGAGACACTCACGTTCAAACATCAGGGCAACATCATGAAGAACATTGAGAACACCACTTTACATTTAATGTCTGTTCTTTTGTTTTGTTATATAATTTACATGCCAAACTACTTTTATAAGACTGAATACACTCCTATCATTTTGGTCTACCTCCTTTATCATATTTTGTATCATTATGATGATTTTCATGTCATCATCCAGAGATGTGTTTTCTCTGTAACTGAGAACAAATTTGGTTTCATAGACTCACCTTGTAAAGTAGGGATCAAACAAAAAGCAGATTATTCTGCAGAACCTCTAACCTCACAGGAGCTGATGTGATTCAACATGGATGTAATCAGAGCAACAGACTCACCATCCTTTGTTTCAAAAAAGCAGTGGTGACATTTATCAAATAAGTATTTCTCTAGGTAATCGTCTTTGTACATTCTGTGCTGTGTGTCTACCTTTATGGCAATATTTGTACAAGTGACTGACGTTTCAGTGATTAGATCAATGCCTCATGGAGCGCTAACACAAAAATGTACTACACGATTTCCATTTCCCTTTGCACTTGTCTTCCAGGTGTAAATTAGATTTAATAATATATGCACATGATATTTGCATAATAAACACTCCAGCTGCATGCTATGGCGGTATTAAGACAGAAAGAGCATCAAGGCTATGTATGGAAATACTGGGTTTGTCACATGTCCCATATGGAAACTGGAATATTAATGGGATCCATCTACATGTCTTAATTAGAGAATACCTCACTGTAATTACTGTCCATAATAGCATTGTCGTGTTAATGTAAATGCAGCTAGTGACATGTCATACTTCACTGTGTCCTTGTCCTGTGCTGCTCCTGTTCTCACTACAGAGAGACACTAGACCAGCAGCCAGGTCCACAGTGAGAGATTAGAGATTACGTCCGCCATCTTGCCTTTTTGCAACCATTGAACAGTTACCAATATTTCGACTGCGGAGGAATTACGTAGAGATGTTATATACGAGTCAGTGTGTAGCCCCGCCCTAAAGCATCCCTGCTTTATGGTCTGTTTGACTCTAAATGGAGCATCATTTACTAAATGAACATCATGCTGTATTGAAGAAGACTTGAAACTAGAGATTGAGACCATAAACTCATGTTTACAATGTTTACTGAGGGAATAAATCAAGAGAGAAGTAGAGTCATTTTCTCATAGACTTCTATACAACCAGAGGAGTCGCCCCCTGGTGGACAGGAGATAGAATGCAGGTTTGAAGACACTTCCACATTTGCTTCACCCGTCAGAGCAAGAGGTTGCTGCCTGGTACATACAATCTAAATTTACAGTCAGTTATATTTAAAAAAAAAAGAAGAAGAAAAAGCCACTATTAAAAGACAGAGCAGGGCAAGAAATGCTAAATTGAACCAAACTGAACCAGTCAAAACATTCAGCTATTTTTAAATCTTACTTTAGCCATTGGTGTGTTTGTGCCACTAACTGTGGTTCAACGTTTTTTTCTAGTGATGGTATGTTGTTTAGTGGACTTAATCCAAAGTGCCACAGCCAGGAGATCCCCTGCGGGAGGAGACAATCAGCACTCAGCAGCTCAGTAAGACGGGTGCCCAGCCATCGGACACAGCAACTCACATTCAGCCAGCACAAACCCCCCCCCACCTGGAGTCTGGCTGGTCCTCGAGGATAAGGTCCTCTGGGCCAGAACCACTGGTTCTGGGGTTTACACTGGCTGAATTTGCAACACTGGCCGTCTCCTGCTGCTGCTGCACGCTGTGCTCTCAGCCAACTGAGCCTTTCTCTTGCTTCTACCCCTCGGATTTAATCCAATAAACGAGCAGAATGCACACTGACCGTGGCTGTATTCTGTAGCACCCCCCGGGCACAGCTCTACTTTTTCGCCCTCTCATGAGGACAGACTGGATGTCACAGTCACTCTGTATCGCCTCTCGAGGTTCAAGTGGTATTACAGGGCTGACTGGATCTGGTTAGCATGCTAACTTCAGTGGATATCTCTGCAACACAACACATAGAGGTGTTTGTCATTATGTCAACACTGTAACCTGTTCTCAGTCTGTAGGTAAAATTAATTCCATTTTTTTTAACATTTTAAACTAAAGTTCTGGCCGGACCTAAACACGTTGCACCTCTAAATGCTCTTCTGAACACGAGCCGACTCTCCTGTGTCTCTGCTCCTCCCGGCGCTCAGAGAACGAAGGTCGTCAGCTTGAATCTCTCGACCTGCTGGGAGCGTGTTGGCAAGCAAAATGAATAAGTAATGCTGTCACTTTACGTAGCAAACTGCTGCTTAAATGCCCTTGAGGAAGGGCAAGTAAACCCCATTAACCCACAACCTAACCCCATCTGCTCCGGCGAGCAGATTCACTAACCTCCACCAGCCTGTGGTTGTAAATGGCAGCTCCCTGGTGTTCATTTTTAAAGGGGGCATCATTGATAAAGATCATGTCTTCTCTAGACGTTCCCTGGTTGAATGTGGGTATGTAAATAGATGGTATGTTGTCCCAAATGGATGCATAGCAGCAGGTACTGACTGAGAGAGTGAATGAATGTGGATTCAAACCGAAATAGGCCGACAGCACGTACCTGCTTTAAACTCCTCTCCTGTCAGAGTCAGAGACAATGCAGGAGACGTACCCGTCAGTGTTTGCGGTGCACCATGTAATTATTTACACACTTTCACTGCCAAGCTGTTTTTTGATCAAACCACAGACTGGATTAAATCCAACAGACAGTCTTTTGTTGGGAAGCAAATTCATAAACAGTCTCCTCCTGTCGAGATAACACGAACAGACAAATATGCATTGTTAAATATGCATTGTTAAAATCCAGTGCTAGGATGGAGCCTAAAAAAGTCAATCTTAAATTAAACTAATTATGTAAATGAGAAATTAGTATAAAAAAAGGTGTCAAGGATTCACATGCTGGTAAAGTGATGATTGTATTGCTGGAAAGAATATCTGTTGAATAAAAGAGAAAGATTAGTTCTTCTTCTCCGGTTTAGTAAACTCAGCTGCCGTCGGACCAAGAAGCACAATTAAATCATTTAAATCACCTCCCTTGGGTCTGAAGAAATGCAATGAAGGAAAGAAGTTTGGCATATCACTCAAAGCAAACACACACATTACAGGAGAGGAATATTAAAATACAAATCTCATGAAGTAAATGTAAATTACCATAAAACAGTCTTCAGGTCTTACAGTTTCATTTCTGATGTCTCCATAATGTCAAAATGAAAAGCAGGTTGCAGCAAAGTAACGTTCCTCATACATTAAACCACTCAGTGCATTAGCACACTGCTGCAGTCAACATTTCCTCCTATGAATGTCCACTTAGTCCAATGTTTCATGCGCACATGCATTTTCAAAATAAACTTCCGTCTTCACAGGAAACATTTAGGTTAGGTTTGGGGGAAGCTTGTGGTTTGGGTTGAAATAACGATAGAATAGGAGTTAAGAAAGTGGCGAATTGTAAGTTGCATGACAAATAAATCAACAATATCTTTTGGTCCATCCATCCCGTTCTCTTCCCGGCAAAAAAGTTTGTCGGCTTTTATACTTCCTGGTTCACAATAATTTGGATTATAGAAATAAACGTTACACAGAGCATTACTTTTTATAGGTATAGCAATGAACGGTGTCTTTTAAATCTCTGCGGGGCACTATACAAATTTAGTATTTTACTATTTTAACTGTCAGTGTAATCTAATACATTTCAAAACAAAAGCCCAGCAACAAATGAAAAAAAATCCAAAATAAAGCATAAATATTTCTCCATTCATATTTTTTTTATTAATGGAAATTACGTTGAATAACAAAGAGCACATAATCATCTATTATTTTAAAAAAAATGGAAAAACGCAATCGCAATTCCTGTTGCCAGTCACCTAGCAACAGGTGACCTCAACCAGAATGTGGAAAGCTTAACTGTCCATCACAAGAGGTTCTTGAAAAGCAACCAATGACTTCCCAGGCTCTAAGAATAGGACCGCACTAGTTAAAGGTAAGACTGTATCAGTCTACTTCAAACTGCGTCATTACTGTGAATAGGTTTGCATGTGAGTCCTCCTGAAGAAGTCAGGGCTTTTCAAAATAAATTAGTTACATGTTTTATGTAAAAAAGACCCCATTAATTGTCATTACAACACTTATATATATTTATTTTCTTCTTTATTCTTCTCATTTCTTTACCTAAAGGTATTATATTTTATGATTTCATATTTAGTCGTTTTCTTTTATTATTTATTTTAAACGATGGCCGACTCTTGTGATAGGATGAACCAAATAAATTGGAACTAAGCCATGTCCACATATATGTCCTCACTTGACACCTAAATGTGACCTTCCTGATGGAAAGTCTTCAGATATATTGTGTGGTTAATGGAGAAAAATGGATAAATGTATTTCATTACCTATAAATTCTTCACATTTTAGGCCATTTCTGCTCCACCCTTCTGTATTAGTATTCTTGCTTTATTGAAGAAAAGCCACTTACAAGGCCCCGCTAATAAAACAAATGTTTCTGTCTAAATTCTTCACTATGAAAGGCATCTGTTATGTTGTTATTGAAAAGCTTTTCATTTTGAAGCAGCAAAATCAGGAAAATTTGGGGTTTTCATCAGCAGTAACTAAACAAGAACCAAGCAGCAGGTCTTCCTCTTCTCCTCCCTTTCCTCTCCTCGGGGGGAAGATGATGGAGACCTATGTTTGATCATATCCGAGTGCAACCATGTGTAACCATGACAAAGTCCCTGTGTGGATGATTTTATGACTTTTCTATGTTTTTCCACCAAAATCTGATAAAAAAAATTGAACATAAAACCAAAATAAAATGAAATTGTGTGAACAAAGCGCCACAGGTTTCTGCACCTGTGATGCCACGTCCACTGCGACACAAAACCTAGAGGGAAATAAAAGCTGCAGCCTCTCAGTCCTCACGGCTCTCAGTCTGACAGCACCCCGGCCTTAAAAGCATATTAACCCCGTCTGGCAGTGGGTTTAATGGATGAATCCCGGGCCTCTCCACCTGCTCCCCCCCCACTCACCACTGTACTTGTGTCTCTGCAGGTGAGCTTCAGCTAAAAGCCTCCTGTGTTAACAGTGCTAGTTGCTCTCTGGTATGTCAGCACGCAGCCTCTTCCTGGATGTAACGCTGAGAGACGTCGACCCCAGCAGCTCAGCCCGTCTCTCCGGTGCTGTTTGATCAGCGTTACAGCTGCTGTCGGCGGTGTCGGCGGCAAATCCCTCACTAATTTGGCAAATCTGAGAAGTTTGTTGTTCGTGTTTCTCAGTCGGCAGCTCGACTCCAACATAGCAACCACATTATTTAGATGGATGAGACGAGGAGATTTTTACCTCTGCTGTTTACTATGCTCACCATCTTTGACATGCAGTAGTGAGCTTTCCAGACCCCCCCCCCAGGTTTGAGACAAACATTACCTTTTCACTAAAGACAGGAGACGTGTTGCAGCTGGCATTGGCGATGGAAGCAGTGACCAGCAGCTGAGAGCGTCTCTTATCTGAACGCAGTTTGTTTTTTCACAGTCGTCAACTCTCTCAGCGTGACAGTCTTTTCCTTTCAGCCTCTTTTTTGTTTGAAATGTCCCTCTTTTGAGCTCATCTGCCAAAGAATACTTAACATTCTTTACCCCGACTATACATCGTGAGTGAAAGCGGTCATCTATGAATTGTGAATTGGCCCCAGCAGGGTGCTAATAGCCATGTGCAGAAAACTGTTCTATTTTTGTAAATGTGAGCTGCTATTTATTCAGCACTCCAATGTGAAGCGTCAACCAATCATGTGGTTTTTTCCCCCCCCCTGTTCTGTTCCATCTAAAAAAGTGCTGTCAGCCAGTTCTGAGTGATATTTAATGATCATTGTGTCAACGAGCATTTCAACCGCCGCTGCGGCTGGCCATGTTTGACAGTTTAGTTGCTTTGGACACTAAGTGTGTAGTGTAAAAAAACCAATAGTCCTCCATTAAAGTTTCCTGCTTCAAATCCATGTGCTCTATTGTACTTTGTACCAAATCTATGAAGTCTCTCCCGAGGTTTCAGGGGTTACTTGTGTTTCTGAATTTCCAGAACTGTACAACAGCACATTGGCTTCATCGAGACCAGTTAAAATAAATAGTCGCTTGGCAAAATATCAACATGCAGATGCAGAAAACACGTTTTTGCTCTCTGAAACAGAGAAACATCTTTCTAATAACATTAGCATTCCATCGTTACACCACTGTGAGTGATAGAGTGGTAAATACTGTGCTCCCCACCATGGAACCTAAGACCGCTGTATTTCAACTGTGATGTGAATTCATTAAACCGAGATGGTTTCACAGAAATACGTCAAGTTTTCTGGTGGAGGCACACGTTAAAATTCGATTCAGCACAAAGAAAAGAATGCTTACAGAAAAGTCAATGAGGATCTCTTGTCATGGTTAACAAATCCCCGTGCAAATGCAAAAGTCAGAGCTTGTGACTTTGTATAAATGGTGATAAAGGCTTCTTATGATGGGCGAGAGAAGAGGTGGAGGGGTTAAACCAGCCAACCAAGGAAACACAAGAAAGTGTTTATTATTGGGAAGTTACGTTTTCCTAAACCTTACTAAGTGGTATTATTGCCTAAACGTGTTGCAGACGGTTAATTGAATCTGTTTAAAGGTTGTGGTCATTTCACATATGTCTGTTGTTGACGAGCAGAGTGAAAACTGTGGTATGCGGTTGACAAAATAACTGAACCAAAGCAATATAATACTCTCGTCTCTATAAGTTGACAAAGTTTTGTTTTTGTCTTCCTATATAAGCAGGACACAGTTTATTTGTCCACAGTCCAGCCATGACAGACATTTGATAAAGTGGTACTTTAAAGATGACAGGAAAACTTCTGAAACGCTATCTAACATTTGCATGTGTGTGTGTGTGTGTGTGTGTGTGTGTGTTGCAGAGCCCTACAGCCCGGCGGTGTGGGTGATGATGTTTGTGATGTGCCTGTCGGTGGTGGCTGTCACCGTCTTCATCTTTGAGTTCTTCAGCCCCGTGGGATACAATCGCAGCCTGCAGAGCGCCAAGAGTAAGAGACGCAGTGGCTCCGGAGACGGCACGCCAATCAACCCGCCGCCACTGCATCATTTCACCACGTTATTACCCAACTTGTCACTTCATCAGTTATGTAAGCGAGGGGGGGCTGATTTGAGGACGGTGTTTGCTCAAATTATGCAAAACTTCCCGCTTTTTTTTCTCCGCCAAAACAATCACTCCACACCCACGACCCGGCTTGTTTATTTTCAATAAAACAAACACTGACGGTCGCGGCGGCGGCGGTTGATTTTGACATTTTTTACAGTACTTGTCAGTTCATCATTTGTTCCAAACTGTTTACTGGATGCATCATTCATTTTTAATAATCATTTGGAAATGTTATTCAATAATTTATGACAGACTGACACAAGTGGATTTATTTAGAAGTGGAGTGACAGGTAGGTGTTTGTTGTCTCTTCTTGTTTCTTCTGTGATAAAAAAAACCTGATTCTGTCCCTTCTTCATTCTTAACCATGCTGCTTTTCAGCTTTTCTTCCATTTATTGTTACCTATTCCTCTCATCCTACAAAGCTTCTAACAACAGTATGTGGTGAGCTTCTCCAGGTTTGGTCTTTCCAGCAGAGAGCTAGTCAGACTTGACTGAGTCGGTATACATTTGCCATTGGCCACCTCTTTCAGCCAGCATTTTGCAAGGGCACCCTCGCTGCATCTTTTTCTTAGCGCTGCCCAAGTCAATTGTGCCCAAGTCAATTGTGATTGTTTAAAAGACTCAAGAACAATACAGACCTTTCTTCAGTGCAGATTAATGCCCATGATTTTGGGACGTTAACCAATCACATTGGGAGTCCACGTACTTTCGGCTTGGTCCTGCAATTTAACTGAATCAATGCAATACGTTCTCATTATATAACTTTAGATTTGACGCTCCCTAGCTTAACATCCACCAGCTTATTTGTGTCAATGTTTCCTTACTCTCCTAAAATCTTGATTTCTCCTTCTCTCTACCTCTCTCAGAATCAGGTGGATCCAAGTTCACCATCGGGAAGTCGGTCTGGCTGCTCTGGGCGCTGGTCTTCAACAACTCTGTGCCTGTGGAGAATCCCAGAGGAACCACCAGCAAGATCATGGTGAGTCACTCCAGCTGACTCACCGGCTGACTGAGCGGTTGATTGTTTCATTTATTCGGGAGCTGGAGGGTTAGGGATTAGCCACTCAACACCTAGAAGCCATTGATTTGATGATTTGCTTGTGAAACGATGTATTATTTAGAAGTCAAAGTTACATATAACATTTGCTTCAAAAGAGATTTTCATTTTAGTAAAGACCTGCCTCACTTTGAATTAAAGCCATTAAAGGTGTTTTCACAAGAAACAGAGAAATTGATACTTTTGGTGCGTTTTCTCCTAAGTCTGGTTCGGTTTCCAAGTTTACAAATGAAAGCAGATCAAATATGAATATAATTGCTGAGGGGCATGTACGAAGGAGCAAATTTATCTCTTCCGTCTCGAGAGCTGCCACTTCTTTTCAGGGGATCTTGGAATTTGAAATATTGCTCTCTGACTCTTTTCTTTTTTTTACTCTAACTCGGCAATGATCTAGTGTTTGCAGAAATCCCTCCTTCAGTTTTTCTCGAATGACTATGCAAACAGTTTTACTGGACTTTATTTAGCATATTCTGTATGTTCTCTTCGGCCCAAATGCCAATCAAACATTGGGTTCCTTCAGAAGTCCGAGTCAGTTGTTTACCTGTATCGATCTGAGCAAATGCCTGAGCAGTCAGCCTGTATTTTGGTTGACTTCCTGCAATAAGGTCATTATGTTCTCACTGCAATCAAACCGAATTAGGGGTCACTTAAAAAACGCTCCAGGACCAAATCAGTTTCGGACCAACTGGTTTGGTCTGCACCAGAGAACAATTCATTAATTCACAAACAAATTGCTGTGTTGAACTACACCAGAGATTGATTAAAGTCAGCTGTTAATTAAATGTGAAATTATGAATTAAATACATTTGTTACCACATTATGGGCAATGCTTACTGGGAAACAATAGCAGCTAATTACACACATATATTAAGGGTTGATTGATTGATTTTTTAAATTTTAAATATTTTTTTTACAAATTTAATACAATATCGCAACAGATTATTTTCATAGTTTTTTTATAGTTTATAGCATGAAGTATGAAAAACACAGTAAATGAACACAGATACGGTATTTAGGTAAACAGTTGAGGTACTTTACTTTGATTGCATGAGTATATTTACCTTCTATGCAACTTTATACTTCTACTCCACTTCAATTCAGAGGAGAATATGGTAAAAAAAAATGAATAAAAAATGCGTATATGAGTTTTATGAGGCAGTGCAATCAGTTTGAGAGTTCATTCACTCGTTTCACAGCAGTGGTATTTTTAATACCTGCTGTTACTCTATGTTCTAACGTCATAAAAGGAGAAATCAGTTCAAGGTGTGCCCCCCCCCCTCGCTGCAGAGCAAAGAACCACAGGAGGCGAGAATGTTAAAGTGTCTTTTTTATTCTGACTGTCACGAGTGCTTTCCACAACAACCCCAATCATCACAAGAGCTCATTAGCTGCTCAATGGGCTTCACAAAAGGGGTCAGAGGAGAGTTTCTTAGTTCTTCTTCTCTGGAAATGTTGTTTTTTAGTTAAACTGCTTGTTTGCTTTACGCACCTTGTGGCAGGAGTAAACGTTTGATGGGCTGAAGGACTTTTAATCTACTATAGAAGGTTTCTTTTAAAAACACTGAAGAGAAAAAATCCAAATCGGATGTATTTTTCAAATATCATTTTAGACAATCACAATGAATCACAAGCAACAAAAGAGATACGATAAAAAGTAATTGAAAGCATGTACTCAAAATGACTTTCATTTATTTGTGAATTTCTCTTACATGCATAAGCCTGTTGAGGGCCTTCAGTGTCCATCCCAGCATGCAGATAATTGACAACCAGGTGTGATTGATGTCATACATTAACGTTTAATAGGTTCTACATCGGCCTAGGAGTCATGAAACTCTCCATGAAGTCATTGTGAGAGAGGAGTCCGTCCTTCAACCCTGCTGTCTGGACAAATCCTCCATCTGAAGCGTCCCTGAGCAAAAACACTTAATTCCCATTTACTGAGATTACTTTTCTTTAAATTACGCCTCTGTTGCCAGAGCGGAGAGTGTACATTGTTCATCTTATTCATTTAGAAAATTATGCAAATTAACTTTTGGCATGAACACAGAGCACTGTGGAAGCAAAATAGCTCCGTTCATCACCGACTGCAAGTGCAAAGTTAGTGCTGAGACTAATCCATGTCTCTCACTTGCTCCTGGCTGAATGTCAACAGTGCAGCATCTTGCAGAAATAAAAAGCAGCACTTCTGCACAGCTGAAAGTCTTCATGTCCATAAACCACCTTCCAAAGGATCTTTTGTTTGTGCTAGAGTGATTTAGGTCAGCTTGTGTTTTTGGAAATTGCACTTAGATCTGATACTTAAGAGGCGATAGTACAACGTGAAAATACTCCATTGTAGGTAAATGTCCTGTTCTCAAAACTTTTCTTTGGTGTAGGTGAATTATAAGAAACATACATATGAGGTACTTGTAACTGCAAAATAGCAAGTAACTATAGCTGTCAGATACATGTAGTGGATTAAAAAGTACCATATTTTCCTCCGAATTGAAGTTGGGTAGAAGTATTATGTTGCATTAAAGGTAAATCCTCATACAATCAAAGTACAAGTACCTCATATGTGTACCTAAATACAGTATCTGTGTTTATTTGCTGTGTTTTTCATTATTCGGGTACATGACTGTGACTGACATCATGAGATATATAGATGTCAGGCTCAAGAAAAGATGAAATCTCCAACTTGTCACTTTGCCATTATGATACATTTAAGTTGAAGTAAGAAAAGGACAAATTCTGAAGCTGCAGTGACTGTTTATTTTTTTTTTTGGGAGGCTCAAGTGTCATACTGACAAAAAAACCTCAACCCTCCAGGCGAGACACCGCATCCACTGCAGGGTTTAGCAGTGAAATGCCAAGAAGTGAAAACAGTGCCACATAAACCTTAAAATACTTCCTCACCTGTCAGACTGAGCTCCTCATTGATCTTCCTCCTCCGCCGCTCTCCTCTTCCTCCTCCTCCTCCTCCTCCAGGTGCTGGTGTGGGCCTTCTTCGCTGTCATCTTCCTGGCCTCCTACACTGCCAACCTGGCCGCCTTCATGATCCAGGAGGAGTACATCGACACGGTGTCAGGGCTGTCGGATAAGAAGGTACCGTCTGGGAGGGGTGGGCTTAATGATGGACGGGCACATGATACTTTAGTAGGGTACCTTATCATTTTTAAATATTTAGCAAATGATGATGAGAGAGAATGAAACATGCTATCATCTTACACTTGCTTTATATTCTTCTTATCTCCTCAACAGGTGGGCAACTTCAGAATAGCTTGAGTTAACAGAAATAAGTGGAATTCTCCCTGCAGTTTCAGCAGAACCCACACAACTGTATCCTGCTGCTCTGACACTTTCAAACCTCATCTCTTTTATCAGTCTCCTCCCTCAGCTCCCCGAGAAAGTACGGCACAGAGGCCGTTATTTCAAAGTGAAGACGTTGACTCTGTACAGCAGTTCATCCTTATCTCCTCTCCACCTCTTCTCATCTACTTCTCTTTAACTTCCTTCTATCGCTTTAATCTTTTTTCCCCCCACATCTTCTTCTCATAGTTCCAGCAGCCGACGGAGCAGTACCCGCCGCTGCGTTTCGGAACTGTGCCCAACGGCAGCACGGAGGAGAACATCCGCTCCAACTATCCCAACATGCACCAGTACATGATCCGCAACAACCAGAAGGGTGTGGAGGAGGCCATCGAAAACCTCAAGTCTGGGTAAGGGAAGGAAAAGAGAGGCGACGGTGGAGGGAGCGGGGTGTGTTTTCTGTAATTATGTTACTTTTTTAAAGTTTCTCTTAGATTTACATAGTTATTTTAGGCGTTTGATGTTTTTCCTAAACATAACTAAGGGTTTAGCGACAGCAGTGTGTTACAAAGTGACGCCTATGGTCCTGACTAAGCACCAGTGAATGTTGGGATGACAATGTGTTGGAAAATGATTTCATTTTGGACCCAACCGTCTATCCAGACCTCCTCCCTACACTGACTTTATCGCTCTTTATACTACGTAACCTGACTTCCTTCCTCACTTCCGCCCTATAACTAAGACCACGTCATGCCTTGAAGCGCTGCTGTATTTGAAGAGTTGGGAGTGAGAACAGAATTTACAATCATGCGGGGAAACAGCAGAATGGAGTTACAAGGAGCAGGAAGTAAAAGACAACACTGAGACTTTCTCAGTTACCAATTCATCTTAAATAAATATAATTGGTTACATTTGTAGAGGCCAGCCCTTTGAGATCATTTCTTACAGCTGTATGTCACGCCTCTTATCTGTTTACATGTGCCAAAAACCCTTTCGCAAAGGATACACCAGTGTTTCCTAGTCCATAGCTCCTCCCGCAAGCCTCCTTGATCCTTGGTCTACGATCCTCGCTCCTCGAGATGCATTTTAGGTATTGGGATGTCCTTCAAGATGGAGCGCTGAGATCAATTTCCGGCTCACAAACTGGAGGAGAGAGGAGCGAGAAAAATCACAGAATCAGAAGTGAGAAAGACCCACTGAGTCTTGTTATCAAGAATAAACTTCTATTGTCTTCCACTAAACTTGACACTCAGCTTTCTGCTACATTCCCCCTGCAACCCACAAGTCAAAGCTGCACATTTGTGACACGTCTTTTACGTTAAATAGAAACTTGAGGCTGCCTTCCCGCCTCGTTTCACTCGTTTCGGCCCGTTTTTGTCTTTCCCAACCTGTTAGCTTGTTGCTCTTCCTCGCCTCGGGAGCCTCAGCTGGCTGTTGTAACCTGTGCAACCCCATCAGGATCACGGCTCTTAAATGAAGCGCGAAAAAAAAAAGAGAGAACTTTTAAATAATACATGCTAGCAAGCAAACGCAGTGCAGAGGGGGGAAATCCCGCCGCCTCAGCACTCGCTGCCACTCAGCCACTTCTTGTCTTCACTGAGGGAGGTTTATTATCTGCCTGGAGGGGCCGCAAAAGTACACTTGCCATAAAATATACACATGCTCCTCTTGTTTGGAGGAGGGGGAGGGGGAGGAGGGGGAGTGATGCTAGTAGATGCAGACGACGGTTCAAATCTTTAATGGGACGAGGAAACACACACTTTGAGACAAGCGGCGTCCGCGGTCCTTAGCAGATTTGACGTGCCGTGTTATTAAAACTCCCATGATGCATTCCTTTTTCATCATCCGCCGTGTTCCTCTTACATCATCTTCTAGCTCTAGTCTGTCTCTCACTTCGGTCACTTCACCATCCCTCTCATTACTCGCCGTTTATCTGTCTGCTCTGCCTCGCTCCCTGACGTTATTTACGGAGGAAACATTATTTACGGAGGAAACATTATTTACGGAGGAAATATTATTTACGCCGTCAAAGCAAAGCGGGATAAAGATTCCCTTTTAACATCGCCTCTCCATCTCTGTCTCGTCTTTCTCCCTCCTCTTCTGACTCCCTCTGTCTCTCCCTTATCTCATGTTCTGCATATTTTCCTCCTCCCTTATTAACTCCTTTTGCTTCTGCTTTTCACTTCCTTTCCTCCTTCCCTCCAATTTCTTCTCTAACGCCCTCCCTTTCCCTGTCACCCACCTCCCTCACCATCATCCCTCGCCTTCACCTCTTAACAATCTCCCCTCCTCCTCCTCCTCCTCCTCTCTCTCCGTGAAGACTCGGGTAGTACAGTGCAGCTTCCCAAGTGTGAATATAAATCAATGTGAAGTCGAAGAGCAGTTACAAATCCATCTTCAGATGCTGTGATGTACATCATCAGTCTGAGCCGAGCTGTTACATTCAATCCATCATCACATGATGAAGTGTGGAAGCTCGCTTGAGTTCTGCGTCCATTTTTCCTTCTCATGCCTTTTCTGCTTCTTCTTCAGTGAGGAATGTCAGTGTATAGTAGTAATTCATATTCTTTCATTACAATTTAATCTATTTTCTTATTTTCCAATTAATTAGTTAACCATTTTGTTTATAGAATGTCAGAAAATGGCAGGAACTGTTCAAATCACTGTTTCAGATTATTTTTGTTGTTTTTTTTAGTCCCCATTTTGCATAAAGAGGGGTTTTCTTGACCGGTTTGATATTATTGATATTATTGATATTCTTGATATTCTTGCGTACCGGCCGATGGGGTAGGGGAATGCTGGAAAAGTGTTTTGTTGCTCCAAAGCTTCATTCTTAACGTTGATATTTCAATTCTTATTATTAACAACATAGGCTGAATGTGCATAAAGCATTTTCTTTTCAGAGTGCTCCAACCTTTTTCATGCGTAAATTCTGAGTGCTTTTGGTTGCAAATCTCTGAACCATTCAGAAAGGCGCTGTGCCTCAAATAAAAAAGATATATTTCTTACAGAAATATTGTGTGCAACAGTTCACCTTCAACACAAACAGAGGAAAACAGTGCTGCATTTCATCTTGTCTCTGCAATTTTCTCAGTCTTCAGTCCAAATTTATTGAAAAAAGAAAAATCGATATTTGATGGCGTTAGGTTTACAGAATTTTCACTGCAGTTATAAAATAGGGAGGCATCTGTATTGATGATGACACTGATGACACGTGTTGTGGGCCTGAAAGGGAAGAGGACAGAAGACAGACGGCAATAATAGCCTATTATGTTTTTAGTTTTTTGGCCGTTTCCTCAAGGCCATTTCCTCGCAGCCCATTGCAAGTCCACTTGCACTTGTGTAAACATTATGATACTTGTTGAAACCCAAAATACAAGGATGAACCGGAAAACAAGCCTGATATATCACTTTAAGTGTGCATAGTCTTTGATTTAATGCATATGGAATAAAATGCATCACAACAAACACATGCTTGATTGTTCCATATACCACCTTGGAGTAACGCAATGCAACGGATTTTATTTTCTTTGCATATAAAAAGCAAAGGTAAGTTTAAACTGTTAAAAGGTGTTGAGAGTGAGAAAAGTGAGAATTACGCCTTACTTTCATCACATCCTCCCCTGCTGCTGCTGCTGCTGCTGCATTGTGGTCTATTGAGGCTAATGCAGGAGGAGGATTGACATCTTTGCCTCCACCATGATGAAAAGCTCTTACAACTGTTGACTGGGGTCGAGAAAGAAGCCTGTCTGCCTTCAGTGTACGCTTTCCTCTCAGCAGAGCTTTATCCATCACCTCTTGTCATTTTGTGACTAGATGCACTTCCTCTGTTGTCATTTAGCTCCAGGTCAGTGATTTCCATTTCACTGTAGTAATTTACCTCCTTCCTTCGTTCCCTGCAGGAAACTGGATGCCTTCATTTATGACGCCGCGGTGCTGAACTATATGGCCAGAAAGGACGAGGGCTGCAAGGTAAGACATAGATCTCTGCCATTCCACCGCTCTGCACGCTCACACACGGTGGCAGCTATGGGTGATGTCCCTGTGCCCTGCAGCTATAGCGTGCTACAAAACCACAAGATCTTCAGCATGCGTGTCGGCCTCGTCGTCGGGAAACAACAACTGCAACAGAAGCACAACAGGCTCGCCAAATGGCATTTCCAGAAGAGCTACATCAGCAACACAGCCAACGCATTTATATGTGTCCCCCGCTGCCTGTAGCTTGGTGATATTGTCATTTTTGGACAGTGCTGGTGTTGATTTATTTATAAGCTTGCATTTGATGCGGCTCCCACAGCGAGAATGAAAGTCCTGGCCGGTGATGGTTTCTAATCAGCTCTGAGGGAGGCCTGAGCTCCCAGCGGCCTCACACAACAGCCACTGCTGCAGTAATTACTACAACTGATGTGGATCTATATTAATTCCTCCACCGCAAAACAATGTCCCGCTCTCGAGCTCTGCATTTTGGGGGATGTCGATATTAGAGCTCAGCCAACTGTTTTGCATTGACGCGGCAGGAAGCAAATATCACTGGAACATAAATTAAGCTCATTTGTATTTCCTCGTTGACATCAATGTCTTTGATTCTGACTATGGGCCTTTCGAATTTCTAAGTTTTTACATCTTTGACTCCTTTCCTCGCCTCCTGTCATTGCATCCAAGTCCCTGCCCATGGGAGTGGAGGAGGCAAGGGAGACAGACAAGGAGATGAGGAAACAGGCATTTAACAAAATGAATCATCGGAGCCGTCATTTAACGTAAATTGAATATGTTGTGTTGCACATCTGCATCGCTGTCCTTTGTTTTTGATATGCCATGGGAGCTGAGAAGACTTCTGTGAAAGGATACAGCGTCTTATCTGTTTGTATGTGTATGCTTGGATGTTTATATGTTCCATGTATTTTTCCACAAGGTGATGACCATCGGCTCTGGTAAGGTGTTTGCCACTACGGGCTACGGCATCGCCCTGCACAAGAACTCCCGCTGGAAACGGCCGCTGGACCTGGCTCTGCTGCAGCTGGTTGGAGACGGTAAGAGAGAAGGGTGGAGGGGCGGGGCATGGGGAAGGATGAAGGATGAAGGATGAAGGATGAAGCATTAAGGTCACAAGAATTTAACTCCAAAGAGCAGAAAATGAACATTTGATTGGAAAAGTTGGAGAGTCATTTTGTTGATGCAAGAAAAAAAGACGTGGTCAAGGAAAGAGGAAGGTTTCAGTATTGGAAATGATCATTTTCATTTCGGTTATGAAAGGAATTTGCAGTTCAGGTTGCAGTGTCACATTGCTGAATTGTGCTTCCTTGCTGCCTCCTCATCAGCAAGAGAACAGCAGGGACATCTTGATATGATATCTCTGTAATCCACCGAAGATCTCAAATGTCAGAGAAGGAAGGACATGTTTGACCTTGTAGCGGTGTTGTTGTCAAGACCACCTAAACTGGGACCGAGTCATGACCAAGATGTATTGAGGCAGAGTCTAGACCAAGACCAGACCAGTGCGAGTCCCCCCTGAATGAGAAATGTCTTGACTAAATAATCAAAAGGCATTAGAGATGATCATTTTATGTGTTGGGATTTTCCGCACATAAAATCAGACACTGCAGTTATGGTCTTTACCCATCTTTGGTCTTCATCCGGAGTCTTCTTTGTCTGAGACCGAGACAAGACTGAGTGAAAATGCGGTCCATCCCGAGACCAAGACCTTCACAAAGTGAGACTGAGGCAGATCTCTAGTTATGTAACAGTGGTTATGTGGGTGAGGGTCAGTGGAGAAATGAAAGACGGGAAAGTTTGAAGAGCGAGGAGAGAGATCAATACAGGAAGGTCAAAGAGAGGAAGAGGAAGGGATGTGTGATCTCTGTTTAAGCTGTCAGATAACACACACACACACACACTCTTTGTTCACACACTCAGTAGCACATCACACATTCTCTGTCTTATATCTGTGATTACCTACACACACACACACACACACACACACACACACACACACACACACACACACACACACACACACACACACACGCACACATGTTTTCACAGCCTGACTGCATTTATTTCCTTTATTTGTTAATTGTGAGGTTTTTTTTTGTACATCTCCTTTGATTCGAAAGATGGCACGTTTTTGACCCGACCTTTTTCTAAAGCAGTGAGATATATTTAAAAGTTCCTCTGAGGTCTTGTGTTTCACCTACAAACCTCCTCTTCTTAACATCGTCTGATTTATTTCCATCTCTCTCTCTCTCTCTCTCTCTCGATCTTTAAACTTCGCTCTACAATTCAAAGGTTTCACTCAAAAGTTCAAGAGTGTTCATTTGATCATTTGAAGGGTTTTTGTTGTTTCCTGGTGAGCTGTGTTGTGAGGTTTTAGTGTTGCTGTCTGTCACTCGAGATGAGTAGAAAAATAAAAGGAAGTTGAATAGAATAATGCTCAGGAGGCCGAAGTTCATGCAAAATAGACAAAAAAACAAAAGTCCCTGGAAATTTAACAAGAAGAAAAAAAATCAGAAAAGCAAAACAATAAAGCTTCACAGCGAGCCAGCTCCTCCACTGTCGCCTTCTTCTTCTTCTTCTTCTTCTGGGTTTTACGGCAGCCGGATTCTTAATGTTGCATTGCTGCCAATTTCTGGAACTAGTTTATGGAACTCCAAGTCGGAAGTTCTTCCTTTCATGTTACATTTTTTTTTACAGCGTCCTCCCAAAATGATCCCTCTTCTACATTATTTATCCGATGACCCAGACACAGTTGCCTGAGATGGTACAAACCCTTTCCCCTTCTTCTCCAGATAAATCATTTCTGTGCAAATTTCCACCCCACAATTTATAGCAATGTCATAAATGCCAAAAATCCTTTCTTGTCCATAGAGATATTTTGATCAGCTCTGTTTCTTTCTGTCCCGGTTCCTCTTGTACTACCATGTTGTTGTTTTCCCTGTCCTGCTCTTATTCTCTTTAAACCCGTGGACACTGTGGGACTCCGCGTGGTGATCTCCCTCACAATGCAGCACTTTACATGCTCTTTTTCCAATTGTCCCGCCCACATACCCATAAATCTCCTGACTCCTCTACTTGCAGTGACATGTCCATATTCCTGACAGCACAAACATCTGAGAGGAGGCCTCACATATACTAATGATAGACTTCTTCCGGCAGTTCCCCTTCGAAATCCCAACACACCGACTTACTGTCCTCCTTCTTCCTTTGTCGGAATCTCGTCAGCCTTTGTGACTCACAAAACACCTGCAGTATCGTGAAAAGACTTCTAAGCTTCTACTGACAGACGCACACACTCACCACTCCCGTCTTTCTACTCTGGTTCCAAGAGGAAAGGAAGTTAAGCAGCTGTAATCTCTGAATAGAAGAATGTCCAGGGCTCCGTCTCTGTCACTATTTCATACATACTCAATGATAACAATTCCACTTCTTGTAATTCCGACTTTACAACTCCAAGTTTTACTTTAACAAACTTTCCAACATGTGGCTCCTAAGAAAAAAAAACATCTACCTTTTGCCACAACTCTCATCCCAACCAGATACTTCTCTTTCCTCATGAACTGGCTGGAATCATTTCATTTCAGTTACTACTCTCTAATTTTCAAATCCTGCTTCACCTCATTTCCAATTTTGTTCTCTGACTCCTGCTTCACCTCCATTTCTCTCCACTCTCTCCTCAGCACTCTCTCTCTCTCTCTCACATTCTATGCCTAAAGTCAACATAATACCTGACGAGTACGCTAGGGTCAATGGCAGACTCTGTTCTGATGTCTTTTTTATCAGTTGTGACCGAGTGTTACTGTCCAAACTTGTCTGTGCAGCCGCTACACTACAAGTGGTAGTTTAGATATCTACAGCACATGTGTGGAACCCAGCAGTCCATATACCCGTCCATTTGGATATTTAACCGAGGCTTGAATTGCTTCATATCCCCCTCCTGGCCTTCCCTAATTGGACTGAACCAATTCTTGATGGTTAGGTAAACCAGCAGGGGGAATTCCCACTGAAACCTGATTCTGACTGGAGCATTAAAAACATTTGAAAGTCAACAATATATAGAAGTGGCCAACTATTAATACACTCTTCCCCCCCGAGGCTCTCACTAGCCAATAGTGTCCGGTCACACAAACAAAGAGGACAACACTACTGGGACCTCAATGACACCAGTAATAAATAGAGAAATCACAACGTCACCAAGGTTAATACGCACATTTCATTTTGTATCTTATTGATTAACTTAGAAATAAATCCTCTAATTGATGGCTCCATCCTGCTCCTATAGGCACATTTGCCCTGACTCCCCGATGGCAGTGACTGCTGGAGAGTGTGTGTGTGTGTGTGTGAAGCTGAAAGGAACCTTTAACATCAGGCTTTTTTGAATTTTTATTTTTTTTCTTAATTTCCATCAACCAGCAGGTTAGACATCATAAAGATTCACGATCCACAGCACACGCACTTTGGCCCTGAATGGGTCCTGTAATTGTTCCGCATAAAACCTCTCTTTGTTCGAGCATCATTGGATCTTTTTAAAGCAAATAATTGGTCAGTCACCAAATTGCCTCCTCTGTGGAGCAATTTAGCCCGATCGCAATTAGTGAGCTGGAGAGTGGAGGTGAAAAATGCCTCGGTGCCGTCAGTGACAGTGGCTCCCGGGAGAAGCGAACACTAAAGGGCAACTGCACGTGGAAAATAAAACATGTTCACATTGGAAACTGTGAAATTGAGTGCGTATTTTTTTATAAAATGAGACATTTGATAGCGTGACACCGACACCAAATTGTTGATAAGTAATTGTCTTTAAAGGATAGATCCTAAAAATGTTTAGAAATAAACTTAATGTTCTATTAACCTGTAACCCTAGCTACAGAGGAAGCATGACTTTTGTTTAAAACAAACTTATTATTAGTGACAGGCCTTTATTCATATTTTCTTCTTTCAATAAGTCAACTTTATGTTTTAACTTGTTGTTGATGCAAGCTGTAATTGGTGGACTCAAAAGCAGACACAGACTAAGTGTAGAGTAAAGGAAAGATAAGGAAAGGTAATAATCCTCAAGACAAAAGAAAAACAGGGACAGTTCTGGTAAATCAAACAGCATGAAGAAATAACTCTGATTGCACAAAAACAGAGAAGCAACAAACCACCACTGTGGTTGCAACATCGATCTGGCAGAGAGCAAGTGGAGAGCCGGGGTTGGTCGATGAGTAGATGTGATGCAGGTGTAAAGCTTGGAACAGGTAAATCTGCTTGGCAGCAATCAGCAAGCCTGTAGACTCCACAACACACACACACACACACACACACACACACACACACACACACACACACACACACACACAGAGAAACAAAGTGGTAAAACTGGAGGCACGGTTGTGGCCCTGACTATATCAGTGTTATTGCCAAGGAGAGTTAAAAGAGGAAATGTCATGCATCATATAGTGTCATAGGGCTGCACGGTGGTGTAGTGGTTAGCACTGTCGCCTCACAGCAAGAGGGGCCCGGGTTCAATTCCCGGGCTGGACAACCTTCTGTGAGTTTGCATGTTCTCCCTGTGTCAGCGTGGGTTCTCTCCGGGTTCTCCGGCTTCCTCCCACAGTCCAAAGACATGCAGCTTAGGTTCATTGAAGACTCTAAATTGCCCGTAGGTGTGGATGTGAGTGTGAGTGGTTGTTTGTCTCTATATGTCAGCCCTGTGATAGGCTGGAGACCTGTCCAGGGTGAACCCTGCCTTCACCCATTGACAGCTGAGATCGGCTCCAGCACCCCCGCGACCCTTAACTGGATAAGGTTACGGA
This sequence comes from Anoplopoma fimbria, assembly GCF_027596085.1. Classification (NCBI taxonomy): domain Eukaryota; kingdom Metazoa; phylum Chordata; class Actinopteri; order Perciformes; family Anoplopomatidae; genus Anoplopoma; species Anoplopoma fimbria. Next base: position 21,883,538 of record NC_072458.1, read on the forward strand.
AGATGGATGGATATAGTGTCATGTCATCTGCGTGCTACAGATTTGCCGTAAAATATGGTCTTTACTTGTCGAAAATGCTCACTAGCTGTGCACGATGATAGAACATGAGGATTATTGATTTGTTTTAGGCATTGGCATTGAGGGTGTCATAGTACAACATATGTATGATTACAAGTGCGTTTTCCTATGAAAGACCAGCAACACGTGTCAATTTTCCCATTACTTGCATACAGTCTTCACAGAAAACAACTTAGTTACTTTTAGGAAACACAACTACATAGTAAGGTTCAGGAAAATAATGTGTTTTGGGTTTAAATAACTACAGAAGTGACGTTAGAAAAGTCCGGCAGATATAGACAAATAAATCAATGTTGATTTTGCGTTTCCTACTGGGCATCAAAAGCGGCCTTCCGGGTGAAAGACCAGTGTTTGACCCTTCCAACTTCATGGGTAGAAAGAAGAGCACAGTAGAATTTATTAGTGGGAAAAAAACATCAGAGCCATGGTGAGTCTGTTCCTACATACTAACGCTTGGTCAGTGCCCCTTACCGTTGCTTTTTAACACATTGGATAACCCTTGGCGTCAGTTGGACGTAAGCAACAAAATGACCTGGTTTGGTTTCGTAAAAAAATCATTGTTTGGGTTTGAGAAGGTCGTATGATACGTAGCTTTAGTTAGAGATTCTACACTACATGTATTACTTACGTAACTTAAAATGAGTTAACAATAACTTAAAACGTAACGTTTGGTTACACACGGGACACGAACAGTGGTTTCCTGAGTGAAAGTCATGAGTACGTTTGTAACGTAACTTCAGTTACTTAGATTAGGTCACTTTTCTGAGGTAAAGTAGGTCCTTTATGTACCAAACTACTTAGTAATTTTGAGCATCTTACATTGGTTCATACAAGGTGCGCGTCAGTTTCAGACCCCGGGGGTTTCACCGTGTTAGACACCCTGGGAGAGGTTGAACCTTTTTTGAGCGCTGCTGATCCCCAATCGGTGAAATCATAAAGAAGAGGCTGGAGCAGAACTTTTGATCAAGTAAATCTTTTGAAGATGAGAAAGTCTGTGTGTCTCTAACAGACTTCCAAAATAAACTGCCTTCAAAGTGGTGCAGCACAGGGCCGAGATGCAGGAATATGAAGCGTTACAATTGCTGACGTTGCACCTGGACTCAAATCCCACAGCAGTGCGCATCCAAAGTTCGCCTCCGCTCCACTTTTCCCTTGTGTCATTCACATTGATTCATGCTGACTGAGCAAAGCCAATAAAAAAACACCTCACACACAAAATAATGATAGAAATGATAGCAGCGTAGTACACCCTCGGGAAATTGATTTAGTTTCTTCTTCCCATTCTTTTTTTGTTCCGATGGCTTTGAGTCTTCAGAGGCCCAGATTTTAATTTTATAGACTGGGAATAGAGTTTGCAGATATTTCTCTGAACCTGCAATTTTCTTTTTATGTTTCATTTAGTTTCACAGTCAAACAAAATCCACAGATCATTTGGGATCAGCATCTAAAAAAACAAATAAGCTAACCCATAAACAGCCACTAGAAATGGAATTTCCCTTTCAAGCCTGACACATGGTGTTATTTTACTTTCTGATATACTCTGACATAGAATCTTTTGTAGATTATTTTTCACAACAAAGACCTTTCAAACATTAACAGCCACTAGCTCTTTTGATATCAATTTTTCTCTTTCACCCTCATCTACTCCAGTCCTGTCATGGTGTAAATTTGTTGGGAGAATAAAAGATGAGATGGTTGTAAACGTTGAAATTGTTCTGGCAGCTGGACAAAATGTTCTGGCACTGGCTTGTTGATAACCGCCGTAACTCCAAGTGCCTTGCAGAAGTACCCTTCAGCAGTTTCATATTTCCAGGAATACATCTCCTCGGAGATTAATTGTACTTAGCAGCTCCCACAAACCAACACACGACCACCCTCAACCCACACTGCAGACATGCACTGTCTCTCAAGCTGGTTGTCCAATAATCATTATTTGTGCTTTTATGTCCGCTGACAAAAAAAACCACTTTCAGTTTTCACAAAGCAAAGACAAACAAAACCTGCGATGACACAACAACAAGAAGGATTGCAGCTCATATAATTTACTTCTGTCACTCACAACAGAAAGCTGTTACAACAACTTTAAATTACTTTTCTCGCCTCAACCTGCAAAGTTCACTATTGCTTTGTTTATAGTACTGAATATTTCTGCGGCTCAGGATGAAATGTATTCCGATCTAAATGTGACAGGTAAAAAAAGGAATCAAATGTGAAATTGATCAACTTTGGAATATGACAGAACCAGACCGAAGTCATTCATTTGTTTTACAAGTTAGCTTCCGTTATACAGAAAACACTTTTCAGCACAATTCCAGCCTTCTATCAAATCATTACTAATATCGTGTTTCTGCTTGAGACAAAATATTTGGAATTGATTTTCCATAAATGAAATGGAGATGACATGCTTCTTGCAAGTGAGGTGCCATTTGTGCAAGATCAGCTTTATCTTTCTTTGCCTTTCTGGTTGATGATGTCGCTCTTTTAGCATCAGACTGTGATCTCATACGTGAGGGTTGTTTCTGGCCAGGCGTTCTTGACTTAAGTGTAAAATGAAAAGTATATTTTTATGGGGTGTCTGCAAGCACCATTAAGGGCAACACTTATTGCCACAAACCCAGGGGCCTTAAGTGCATAATGTCACTCGACAAGACGTGTACCAACCGGGAAGAGATGCAAATTGACCACAAAGAAAAACAAAAAGTCTACAAAGAGACACAAATGACAACAACAAGGCACAAAACCAGAAAAAAAAAAAAAAAAAAGAGGCACAGAGTGACCACAAAGAGACTCAAGAAAAACACAGAGACACCTAATTATTACAAAGACACAGTGTGTGAAAATGGCAGTCTGGGAGTCCCTTCTGCCCAAAAACTGCTGGGCATTAGTACGCTTTTAAAAATACATTTTAGTGACTATTGCAAGTGACAAATGATTGTCTAATCATTTTAGAGAACCCCAACAATTGTCTGTTAAGGCTTTCAGGGGTTTGAAGTTTCGATCAAAGGGTCTCGGAGACACTCTATTGAACTGGAAAGACGTAGCTGAGGTCCTTCTGGCATCTGGTTAGGATCTCTCCTGTTGACCTCCTTGTGGATCAGTTCCAGGTGAGACTTCTCCAGCCCATAATACCCTTTCCCTTAAAGCTTCCTCTGCACAGATTAGATAAAGGAGTTATTTATAATGCCACTGAGAGGACTGAAGATTGGGTGGGCCTTAAGTCCTCACCCCTGACCAATGTAAAGCTATTAAAGGGAGGCTCATTCTGGAGGTTAGTATTGAACTGATTGAAATTAAATAGTTCCCAAATCACTGCAAAGCTGTCAAAAAATCAACAGAATGAAATATGAATTTCATTCTAAGCTCTGGCTGCCTCACCAGGTCAGTGTTTGCTCGTCTGCTTTTTCCATTTTTGCAGACGATGCACCTCTCTTTACTCCGTGGCAGTTTCCCTCCATGGAGCAGGTGAGAGAGGTTACAGATGAAATCCTGCCCGTCTGTCAGCTCTTTGTGTGCAAGATTCCTCGTAAAGAGCAGGTTTATGCGCCGCAGACTGCCATGATTAACGTATTTGCAGGGAGATAAAGGGGGGGGGGGGGGTGGGCCGGACAGGGAGAGAGGGGCTCATTTAACTCCCCACTGTGTAGAGCCGGACAGGGAGAGAGAAAATAACCGAGCGCTCATTTAACTCCCCACTGACGTTAGCACTTACTGTATTCCTATTAGTTTGTTGCACTTATTGTATTCCTATTAGTTTGTTTCTGTACTTTTGCTCTGGTTTATGCTTTAAGATGCTTGTTTAAGAAAGGAGATGCACTTATGACTTCTGGTGACTAGTAGTTCTCTTGAATACCTATGTTGAATACACTTCCTGTAAGTCTCTTTGGATAAAAGCGTCTGCTAAATGACTGTAATGTAATGTAATGGATGAATGAGATTATGGGAGTGAGCGGCACACAGAGTGAACATGTGTATCAGCCTCTAATGTCGGGGTCGAGAGGCCGAGTTGATGGAGTCAAGCTGGGTTTAATTCAGCTGTCAGGGAAAGTTTGAATTCCCACATGTGACTGTCGCAGGGAGGGGGGATGCAATGTGCCACACAGCCATGGTAGAGTGAGATTTATGTTTTGTTTGAGTAGGTTGGACGTTTCTGCAAACATGGCCGAGAGTGGCGGTGGTCTAATCCGTGTGGAGGAGCTTTACGGAGGCGTTTCCAGACGCCGTTAATTAACCCAGAGGTCGATTAACAGTGTAACTGTGAGCATTGGGAATTGGAACTTCCTTTGATTGGGACATCTCCAGAGTGCAGAATGTGTGCACGACAGTGTGTGTGTGAGTGTGTGTGTGTGTGTGTGTGTGTGTGTGTGTGTGTGTGTGTGTGTGTGTGTGTGTGTGTGTGTGTGTGTGTGTGCACGGCCGGTGCACGTCTGTCTACATGAGTCTCTCTGCACATTTGATCCTTCCTTTTCTTCCCGCTGCTTCTTCCTTTCTGATTAAAGCATTGATGGCCGGTGCAGAGGGTCACATTACGCTGCAGCTCAGAGTGTTTATCACACATGTGTGTGTGTGTGTGTGTGTGTGTGTGTGTGTGTGTGTGTGTGTGTGTGTGTGTGTGTGTGTGTGTGTGTTTGATTCTGACAGTTTGAGCAGGAAGTGTAATGTTTGTGTGCCCCCCCCCTCCTTTCATCTGCGACGCTCTGCCCTCAGTGAGCTCGCCTCAGATGCCAGGCCATCTCACAACCTGCTTCAAAGGGCTTCTCTCACTTCCAGTCGCTGCCTGTAATTTCTCTTTTCAATCTCATGACTTTCTCTGCAAATGGCCTCTAAAATCTCCACTTCTTTAGCCTCTCACCAGGTGGTCTAATTAATATTTCTGTGCTGGTAATTTGTAAACATCTGCAACATTGTGAGGCAGATGTGTACTTTGTTAATTGCTTATAACTTGTGATATAGACTGGCTCTTATATCTTATCTTTAAGTTATCCCTCACACCCATCAGTCTCATTTCCTCTATTTTTAAGTCTCTCCTTGTTTCTCTCTGCTCATGTTGCATTTCATCATCCGTCCTTCTCCTTTTTTTTTGCCTTCTTCCTTCTTCTCTCCTTCCTTTGCTTCTTCCTTCTCCCTCGGGGAATCAAACACCTTGCTCTCATAACAAAGGCAGTAATCCCCTTTAAAAAATGTTTCTCTTTAATCTTCTTTTCTAGCTCTGTACTGTTTTAACTCCTTCTCCCCGCCATGTCTTTCTTTTTTCGTAAAAATCTCACATTTTCGTCCTCAACATCTTGCACTCTCTTTCCTATGGCACTCAAACCAGCTTTTATCTTCCCTATTACTCATCTTGTTGTTTCATTTTCTTTCAGATTTTCCAATTTCTGACCTGCCTTTTCTGCCTCCATCTTTTCTCTTTGCAGATGAGATTGATATGTTGGAGCGTCTCTGGCTGTCGGGTATCTGCCACAATGACAAGATCGAGGTATGATGTCTTCTACCCTTTCTCTGTTTCCCTCTGTCAGCCTCTAAACTGTTTTCAGAATAAATGTAGTCTAACCTTCTACATGGTCAGACAATCAGTAGAAGGCCTTTACACACTCGGGGCATGATGAACAAACGTCACAAATGCGAAATACCCAAATATTTCATCAAAACTATTCATCCATGTCTGTCCAAAATAGTAATTAATCATTAAAAGTGAATGCAATCTGGCTGCAGATGAGAGCTATGAATGTTGAAACTGCATAAATTAAATAGTGTGAAAATCTTTTTTGTTTGATGTGACCCAGATATAATTTGGCGACTGACGTGTTTTGGTCTTTGCATCAGTGACAGCAAAGGATTCTCTGTTGTACAGCTGGTTGTAATTAACTTTGTATCTGCTGCATGGGAGACAAATGACCCTTGTTAGTGATGAATATACTCCTCTGTCTTATCTCTGCCCCTCCTTTCTTATATACTTTACTTTTACCTCTTCTGCCTCTTCCTTTTACTCATCCCTTCTCTCTGCTCTCACCTCCTATAACGTTTCCCATTCCTCTCCTTCTTCAGGTGATGAGCAGTAAGCTGGACATAGACAACATGGCAGGGGTCTTTTACATGCTGCTGGTGGCCATGGGCCTCAGCCTCCTGGTATTTGCCTGGGAGCATCTGGTGTACTGGAAACTACGGCACTGTGTGAAGCGATCTGGTGGGATGGACTTCCTCCTGGCTCTCAGCAGGGTGAGACAAGGCTGCAAAGACCCCCCCCCATACACCCATAACAACACCTCACATACAAGTTTATTTGCTAACAACTGACAAACACATAAAAGACCAAAAGATTAACGGGCAACATAAACTATAATCAAATTTAAGAACCTAATGATGGCCTGGTCAGAAAAGAATGGAGCCAGGGAATGAGCCTTGGGGCACACCAAAATAAATACTTCTTCTGAAAAACTTTCTCTGAGGGAAACCACATTTTTTTGTTAAGATGTGACCCAGTATTGGGCCCAAACAATATTTCGAACCTCTCGTTCAGGAAACAGTATTCAACTTAGTAATAAGGTCAGGAGTAGGCTAGGATGTTCTGGTTAAACCATGTTTGCAATGTCATTATGTGAAGCTATTTCTCGTTGGGGAGGCAATATTTCAAATTAGATCGTACATCAAGGTTCAAGATTCAAACTGTTCTTCATGGTCCCACTGGGAGACATTTGTTTTGCAGCCAGGGTTTACGTAAAAGTAGAATACAAAAAGGCAACATAAAGGAACATCAACGCAGTAAAACACAAGGCTCCAGCGGGAAGATGGAAATCTGCACTCAGTACACATGTACAAACGTGCAAATGTGCAAGTATGTAAAGGAAGTGCAAAGACTGCAGCAAAAGTGTTATTTGAGCATATCAAGAGCACTTGGGATGACGTGGAGACTTTTAGTCCTCTTAACCAACACATTCTCACTCCAAACACTCAAATACTGAGGCATTGTCAATGGCGGACAAATCCCAGACCAGACAATGGCGACCTGTCAATCACAAGGTAGCCCCGCCCTAAAGCATACCCTCCTTGATGGTCTATTTGACTCTAAATAGACCATCATTTACTAAATGAACATCATGCTGTATTGAAGAAGACTTGAAACTAGAGATTGAGACCATAAACTCGATAAATCAAAACAAAATAGGAACATTTTCTCATAAACTAGTTTTAAAATCTGACTTTTTTTTTGCAACTACAGCTGCAACTACACCTGCCAGCTATTAGAAATAATGCAAGTTTAAGGCTCTTTAAGGGTTCGAAAAAAGTTAATTTCACAAACTAATGACTGAAATGACTAATGAGTGACTAGCAACTTATGTGAATATTGATACTAATGAATGAATGTTTAAACAAGACTTCCAAGACTATTCTTTAATTTAGATTTACAAACCAATTGGAGAAATAGATGCTTTTGTCTGAACATTGTCTAGAATACATATAAAACCTCCTTCTTAAATTGTTTGCAATTGCTTTATGTTGGTTGTATCTATATTCCAGAGATTAAGGCCTGACCTGGGGTACAATTTAACAGAATATACACTTCTTCAACCAGTTAAAAACAATTACCAATTAACAGTTCTACCAGGTGGTGAGAAAACTCAAGGTAGAGAACTCTGAGACGTGAGAGGTTTGTTCAGAAGTCCAGGGCAGAGTGCTCACTTAGCTCATGCACAGCTATTTTTCTTTAAAGTCAATAGAGTTTCTGTAAGTTCACGCCGAGGTCCTGAAAATATTTAGTACAGGTCCCGAGAAAGACTTTCAGGTGTTGTTGTGAAAAGGAGGGAGGGTTGAGAGGAAAGAACAGGAATGTAATGAGATAAGACTGGGGAGGAAAGAAGGGAACGCGGTAAGAGCTGGAGGAAATACAGGGATGGGAAAGAGATGATGCTGTGATCGGGGAAGGAAAATGAGGAGAAGTGCAAAGGTATGGGAGGGAAACTTTGAGATAAGAAGACAAAAGAGCCGGCCAAAGAGGAAGCTGTGGGTTGGGATGACTGTCAGAGGTAGTGGAGTATAGTAGGTGTTAGGGAGACGCCAGAAGGAGGGAAAGAAAGAAGGAGGGAGGACAGAGGCAGGCTGGAGGGGAGACTGGTGAAGTGGAAAGCTTCACAGAGCACTGGGGCGATATTTGTGTTGGACAGAAGACACAGTGATGGAATGCTTGGTGAGAACCACTGTTTGGCCAACCCCACCATGTTGGAGTGACAACTAAATATTGTGCTTTATTACCTCCTCTTGGTTGACAAAGCAGAGAATATGGGTAATTCATGCAAAGCAGAGGAGGGAGATGAAATAACATACCATCTCTTACTTCTGTTGTTATTTTGCAGTCTTTATACCCATTTTGTCTGGTATAATAATTCTCACTGTTCTCTACTATTTTCGGAAACTACCAATATCTTCCCCAAAGAGCTAAATCAAATAACAGCTTCTATTCTCCATAGAGTTTATTACTAATTGTAATACAAATATTGGTGTGAGAGCAGCCAAGTCACAAAAAATGAGAAAACAAATCAAATAAGGAACGAGGCTGGTATGAAACTAAATACAATAAAATTGCTAACAAAAAATAAGAAATATTGTTGCTGCACTTAAGCGCTGTGTAATGAAGTGTGACAAGTCAAGTTGAAATGTAATAGAGCATGAACAATAGTTCTGCCAGCCGATATATTGGCCATTATGGCAGGAATGTTGGTGTCTGTATATGTCGGCCAGTAAGTAACAAGAAATTGCAGCTCAAATATATAGTCATTTATAAACAGTCTCACCATTACATAGCTTAATCTGATCCAATATTGTTTGTTTATCTTTTTTGTTTATGTTAAAAAAATAACCATATCAATATCATACATAGAAATGCAGTATTGTTCAGGCTATAACATTCAATGTATAGTAGTAACTGGTCTTGTGTTTGTACTGACATAAGGCTGAATTGTTATTTACTGAACACTCTCCACGGTTTTATTTATGATTTATGTTGACTATGTGGGTCAAAATCTATGATGTTCCCTGCAGTCTTTCGTATCCAGATATTCACGTCCTGTCTTCCCTGCAGAACCCTTCGGAGTGCAATTTCACCTCTTCCATACATTAAGAGCACACCGGCCTTTTTTTCTCGCATGAGCAAACTCGACTCAATCTGTAGCATTCCTCATTCTAAGAATAAAACCATGAATTTAATGCATAGGCCAAACCGTAGGACCAGTTAGCTTGTATCTTCCTGTGCATGCTTTATAGCCTCTGCAGCCGGCCCCTGTGGCTTGCTTTAACCCAATCAGTGACTCACCCAAGTTTCAATTTCACAGTGTGCTGCGCCCCGTGCTCTGGAAAACTGTGATAGCACTTCTGCCGCTGGGACTGCTGATTCATGTGTCCGGAAGGGCCATTATTACAGTCTCCCCATCAGATCTCTGTCCCGGTGGGGAACAGAGATTTACACAAGGCCTCACACATTTTGTCATTAAGATGTGACTGATATCAAGGGATATTATAAATCATCTCCATGTATGAAGAATAATAGAGTCTTTGTGATTCACATGGCTCTCCACAGGACTGCTAATTGAGTCCCATCTATCTACAGTGAGCTGTAAATACACAAAGGTAGGGGAGAGAGAGCATGCAGGCACAGTAGAGGTAGCGTCGCTCGTCTGACATGATTGTACAATTGATTGATTCTGCTTGGGGTTTAAAATTTAAATAGATATCATGAGGAGTTCCTAGTTTCATGTTTTATTCATATCAAACATTGTTGGATCTTGCTGCTGAGATGGAAAAAAGCCAGACTGGTTCTCACCATGCACTTTCGGAGCAGTTCATTAAAAGAAAGTGAGAACTATTCAAGCGGTGACAAATAACAACACCAAGAAAATTAGATTTTCATTTTAAAAAAAGTAACAATTATATGTGTGGCGAGAAGACAAATCTTCATATCATAATAACATTAATTCTTACTGTAATACAAGATTTTGGATGATATTGAATTGTTTCTAATTAAAGGCATTTTTGGCTCTAAAATCATACCCTGAGAGTAAACAGTAAGAATTACAAATAAACCAACACATTCTACCTCCCAACTCGTAAAAACACGACCCTTAGTCAGTGACCCTACCCTCCAAACTACTGGGCTGTAAGAAGCTCTCTAATGTCAACTTTGAACGTGTCATAATGGCAAGTCCGTTTATGCTAATTACAGGCATAGTGTCTTTTCCAAATTAACTTCTAGAATCTAGAATGACTTAGTTTTTAAAGTTTACTTGGTAAGGCTTAGAAAAAAGGTTGTGGTTGTTTGTTTAGTAACTGGCCAGGTAACAACCTGTTCTCACTTCGTCCGTTGGAAGTGAGAACAGGTTGAATAAACACGTTTCAAGTGCTGTATTTGCTAAGCTAATGTAATATTTTCCTTGTTATTATAAATACAGACACATAATGCATGTAGCTCTTGGGCTACAGTTAAGAAAGCAGCTGAAATGCAAAGTGATTCTCTTAAAATTCTGCAGCTGTCACCAGTTGTCATATTTGCACAATGACAAAATAATTTTGGTTGCTTATGCTCTACCCCGTTGTTTTGACTCCTATCCAGAAGACGTATACTCCTTCACATAACTCCTTTTCACAGTGCTTTTGGAGAAAAACCCAGTCCAGATTAGTGATATTTTGTTTCCTGAAAGCTTTGTTTGGTTTGATAGTGGGGGAATTGACATCTTGGTAAACTCCGTCCAAAGGTTCTCCATAAATCTCATTAATATTTTATGGTTAGCACTCCATGTTGTCTGCCTTTGTAGGAGATGTGGTGACACAGACAAACAGAGGTAGAAGGAAAATACCTGGAGCGATTTGCCAGCATGCTGAAAGACAGAATAAAGATCTTTTCTTCTTTCCAAAGTGGAGAAACTGTTTGGGCGAAAGGTGTTAAGCCAACAAATGTCCACAGTCGGTTGTTATGCAATGCACTGAATAAAGATTAAAGGTGCTGAGAGTATAAATAATAATACATATGTATTAGCCAGACAAATGTAAAGCCCCTCTTAATGCAGCAAAGTGTCACAGGTTTAACTGGATCCTCTGTGAGGTGTTGATCAAGAAACTTCAAACAAGCTCTTTCATTACAACAAACTAACTTAACTGAACCAGGTGGGTTTAGGCAGTCATGCAATTTGTAATATATAAAATGTGGTGATTGGTGTCTTTTTTGCAGGAATCATAGCAACCTCTGGTTGTGCAGAAATATAAAAATCAGAGTACAAAAATATTCAAGTTTATGTGAAGATCAGGATATTTTTGGACAGAACTGGTAAAGGCTGGAACAATGACACGAGCAGGTTTCTACAGATAGCTTTGTTATGGTATGTGTATCAGATCAAAACGGCTCTATAGGTTTCCCTTTCCAAATGAGAGATGTCGGCTCTCTCTTTCTGTGTCTCTCTGTCTTCCTTATCATACTTGGCAGCCTGCTGCTCTAATTACGATCTCTCTTTTATCCCTCCACCCAGGGGATGTACAGTTGCTGCCAGTTTGAGGATGAGACAGCACCAGGAGGTGGCTCTTTGCCCCAGTACCACACCATGACCGCCATGTCTACTGCAGCCCAACAACACCTTGTTACAGCCACAATAAACAACACGACTGCCATCGCCATGGTTCAGCAGCAACAACATCAGAAGCACCACCAACAACAGCAACAGGGGCCAACCTATACCACCATGCTACCCGGGTCGCCGCCAACTACAGGACACTCAGCAATGGCTCTAGGACCCTCAAACAGCCCCTTGCTCGAAGGCCCCATGCCCTGCTCCACCTTCTTGCCTCGCCATGACCGCAGACTTGCTGTGGTGGATCGCTGGAACAGGCCAAAGCAAGAGAAGGTCGTGAGCGCAGGAAGTGGTGGAGGTGTGGGTGTTGGGGGGATAGCAGGAGGGATTACTGAACTTCAGGCCCCGCAGTTTCAGCTGAATCTTGGACAGCACTGGAGCTTGCAAGGCGGAGTTGCAGGCGGAGTTGCAGGTGGAGCAGGGGGTGGAGGTGACACAGGGCTAGATGAATATAAGCGCTACTATGGTCCTATAGATCCAGAGGGGCTTGGAGCTAACTCTGAACAACAGGCATCAGGCCCCCAGCAGACTCCCAAAGCTAATCCTAGAGGCCCCAAAGCCTCAGGGATGCCACGGCTGCCTCCTAAAGGCCCCACACCAGGCCCAGGGCACTTAATCCCAAAGCCACCTCCACCGCTCCCATCCTCCCCTCGAAGGCCTCCTTTCTGGCGACGAGGAAGCCTAGCTCAGGCAACGAGAAAAAGCTCAGGAGGTCCGCTGTATGAGAATATTCTCCCTCTGGGTAGAAGAGGAGGTGGGAGGTATGGAGCAAGCGATGGAGGTGGAAGGAGAGGGCGACGTCCTCCACCGCCTCTGCCTGTCCCACTCTCTTCTCCTACCCACACTCCTACCACTCCCTCCTCTCCATGCCGTTTCTACTCCTCCTGCTCCAGTGCCTCATCCTCTTCCTCTTCTTCTTCATCGTCATCATCTTCTTCTTCATCCTCCGTGTCACTGTCTAGGTCGAATTCCCCATCATCTTGCTCCAGTGACAGCTCTTACAACTCTTCACTGAGTTTCCGGTATCGAGCAGGCGACCGTGAACTTACGGTTGTCGATGATGATTATGATTCTGACCTGCTTACAGAGGAGTCCAGCCTCCTCTTGGGGACACGGAGGAAGATCCGTTCCCGCCGCATGTCATCGCGCTCGCTGCCATGCAGCCCACCACCTCCACCAATCCCGCCTCGGAAGCCACGCCCTCAGAGGGACTATGGCAGAGAGAGAACAGGCAGCCAGCTGGCCCAATTACAGGAGTGGTGGGCCTCGTGGGGAGACAGAGAGCGAGGGCGGGGAGGAGCAACGAGCCGGGGGGAGGGAGGAGTAGGTAGAGAGGAAAAGAGACATCACAAAGAGAGGGAACGTGAGAGGAAGAGGAGGAAGAAGGGCAGGAAGAAGAAGAAGAGGGAGGAGAGGGAAAGAGAAAGGGAGCGAAAACGGCGTAAAGCAAAGAAGAGGAAGAAAGAGGATAAGACGAGGAAGAGAGAGCAGAAGAGGTCAGAGCAAGAGGGAGGAGATGCTGAAAAGAGAGAGGAGCTCAAATCAGGGACACCAGACTACCCATCATACCCAGCCCTGAGGCGAGAGTCTTTTCGGAAAAAGAGTGAAAGTTCAATCCGAAGCTATGGATGGAACGTTGCAGGCGAAGAGGAGAGGAAGGGAAGAGAAGAGAAAGAGAGGGATGATGGGGATGAAAGCAGAGGGAAAGAAAGACAAAACAGGAGAAGGAACAGCAAACAATTTCCTAGCTCTAGCAGTAAGCCTTCGACGTCAGTCAAGTTCTGGGGAGGGGTCAACACATCCTCCGACACCATTCCATCTGCCTTTCTGCCCTTGTTGCCTGTCTCTTCCAAAAGGAGGAAGAGTAAAAGTTCAGACCGGGATGCCGTAGGAGTTGAAGGAGAAAGGAGGCCATTGCTGGGACGGGATGGAAGAGCTGAGATGCACTCCAAGGAGGGGTTATCTTTCCAAGAGTGGGAGTCCGGAGTAGAGGGTGAGGAAGAAGATTCAGAGCTGGAGAGGAGGAAGGCGGACCGTGGGAAGAGGCGTGGAGGACGAAGGACAATGTCGGATGAGGAGCGAGAACGTGATAAGGTAGTCGGGATATATTCTGATGACGATGGTTCTTCAGGAGAGTTCGGGAAGTTTGAAAGGTACTGGGAGGATCACGAAGGCAGGGCGGTAGGCGGGATCGGCGGAGGTGGTTGGTTTTTCAGCACCTACCCCTCCAGGGAAAAATCCGGAAGCATCAACAGTAGAGATGACCTGTTCTTGGAGAGGGTAGACAGGTGGGGGACAGGAGAAAGTGGATGGGGGTCTATCGGAGGGGGAGGTGATGGTGGTCGAGGAGATGGAGGAGATAGAGTGTGGGGATCGGGATCCCGTTGGCCCCCGACTCCGCTCACGCCACCACCTCCTCGACGATACTGGTCAGTCGACAAACTCCACATGCAGGATGAGAAGAAGAGTAAACGCAAATCAAAGGACAAGGGAAGAGGTCGAGCAGCTTGTTCCTCTTGTCATTCCCCCCGACACCATCCGCACTCCCATTCCTCCAAGTGGGCCCGCGTAACATCTCGAAGCCAGGAAGAGCTGTACCAACGCAGTTTTGGTGGTCCCCTGAAGCCAAAACATGACTCCTCATCCTCCTCCAAACCTGAGCGCTCACAGAATCCGCCCAAATCTGGCAGCCAGTCAAACCTCAGTCTCCAGCAGCGAACACAAAGAACAGATAGAGATCGAGGTCGGCAGTCACCCCCACCCCCGAGCCTCATATCAAGCTTGCCACCTCCGCTCCCTGCCCTTCCAGCTCCTCCATCCTCATCCCACCCTATCCACGTTCCTCCCCCTACCTCCTCCTCCTCTGTATCCTCCCCCTCTGTGGTCTCATCCACTCCGGGGGCACCCCAACCCTCCTCCATGGCTTCGGCAAGTGCTAAACTTCAGTACCAGAGGTTGCGCTCTGTACCCCAACCCCAGAGGTTTCCTCAGTCTCCTCACTTACCCCTCAAAGCCAAGAGCCTTTGCTCACGAAGGGGCTCAGCTCATTTCTCCAGCGTGGAGAGCGAGGTCTGAAGTTCAACAAGGTATCAAAAGTCATAAGAGAGCCCTGCAAGGCTGAGTCTAAGCAGATGATCTGGATCTGAATCTGCCCGGCAGGAGACATGGCTGCACGGCCAAGTCAGACGAGTCTACGCACTGAGCCCTTTCCTAAAGTTCTGCAAACAAACAAACAAACAAACAAACAAACACACAAACAAACCAGAAAGCCAAACAAACCCTATCGGGGTAGGTCAAAGGGAAACAGAAGCAATGGTGTGCTTACTGTCATTAACTTTCATCCCTCTCAGTATGTGAATGACTACAACCACAGCAACAACATGCATCCTGAACTGGGTTATTAACCAATAACACTAAAAGCAAATCGGACATTTAAAGTGGTACAAATGAAGATGACTCCTTTGCTATAGAAAGTAAAGGGCTTTGGATGTTGAAGCAGAGCAGTAGTTTGTATTCATAGTCATTCTTAATGCTTACTGAGGGCTCAGGAACTTTGTAGTACTGTATGCCTGCTGCTCTCGGAAGCCTTTAACACAGAACAGTGTTCTTATACTTTTCCCTTAAACAAATGGCTTACCCCTTACTGTCCTTTTTTCCTTAACAAACTGTTTACACCCCCGCAGAACTGTGACAACGTCCCGAGGCACCTTTGTTGTGTATGATAAATACCTTCTTGTTGAGAGGGAGAGGAGGGTGATAACTACCTTATCTTCTCTATGTTATCCGTTCACCCTCTAGTGATCTCTTCTCTTTTGTTCTACTCTGTTTTCCCCCCCTTCTTTCTCTATTTCATCCCTTGTTTTGCTTTTCTTTCTATCTTTCTCTTCTTTACCCCCTCACCCACCTTGATCAAGTGTCTGTCTCCTTGTCTCTCTTGTCCTCTACTCTCCTGTCCTCCCCACTTGGCTCCTCTCCTCAATGTGATTATTCTGTGTGTCTGTGCTTTTCTGTGTTTGTATTCTTGACAACAGGGTAAGTCAACAGTGACTGATATTCTACTGGCTTAATGAAAAGCTGAGTGCCAAACTTAAGTAGAGCTCGACATCAATCTGTACAACCTTAGCTGCTAGCTTTACTTTTATTGTGCAGTTTATTCCATCATCTCTCAAATATGTGCATATTCAAATACACAAACCCTTGCATACATGCACATACAAGGACCTGTGCATCTAAACAAGTCAATTCATCTACTCTCTTTCTTGAGCAATACATTATTCACCCTCTGTTCATGCCACAATCTTATACTTTGAACCTTTTCTTTTACTTACCTGTTGTAGTTGTTGTTGTTATTGACTGTGTTCTATATATTAAGACATTTATTTTGTCTAATACAATGTAAGCACTGTGCCATTCTACTCAAGCTGCACATGAAACATTCTCTCAACTACCTAACTGCGACAATGGAGGCATTGTCTTTACCCCTCCTTGTATTTGATTGAATGTAAAGTCGGCCGCCATCAAGTGTGCTGCAACAACAATTAAGACACCTGGAGTTTGGAATTTGTAGCACTATTGATGGTTAGGGCTTGTGTTTGTTTGAAGAGATGGACAGTGAGATGACTTCAGTTCATTTTTTTAAGTTAGCCTGACATAAGCAACAGTATGCTATTCCTTAAGGGTAAGTCTACAGTTGTTGATGAATAATTAGATCTACAAAAGATTACAGTTACAATTGTTTCTGTTTTGTTTTTGATGTTGCAAGTCGTCCAACTGTTGCCAAGACTAGAATACATTCACAAACTAACCAACCCAGGTGTGAGCAGGAAATGTGTGTCGAACATGGTGGTGCTACACAGATTTATGAGAGAATGTGAAAGATTGCAGGGAAATAAATATTTGTAGCCTAATGCTAATTGCTCCTGCCATACGTTTTGTGTAAAGTTTGTGTTATGAAGGTATGTACTTTAATCAACATGTCCGGGGTTAGCCTCTTGCTACCAGGACAGTATGATTGGACAGTGAGGAATTTGTGTGGTGCAAAATTAGATCTAGTGCCAGTGCCGTTTTGATGTCAAAGAGACTGTGCCTATGCTGGATGCCAGCTAGCGGATTAGACGACGTGAAGGACTGCTGGATCTGAGTGATGGTGTATGAAAGACACAGTATCACCTCCTCTGAGATTTTGTTTTTTTATTTCTCAACTTGTAAATTTGTAATCA
The DNA here is from genome assembly GCF_027596085.1 of Anoplopoma fimbria. Lineage (NCBI taxonomy): Eukaryota > Metazoa > Chordata > Actinopteri > Perciformes > Anoplopomatidae > Anoplopoma > Anoplopoma fimbria. The sequence continues at coordinate 21,900,438 of NC_072458.1, forward strand.
AGAGCTATAGCTTTTTAATCCATAACTGAGCTGACACCAGCAGTTACAGTCCGATGTCAAGTAATTAGCTAGAGTAGCTACTTCTCTCCATCAACATAAGAATTGATGGAGATTGGACATCAGTGGAGATTTTGTAAAAAGGTAAGAACCGCTGGCACAACAGCGTTCGTGTTTGCAGTCTGACATAATGCCTCAGCCATCCACACATCAGTCTGGTCAGCTCTTGCCTGGAACTGCATCTGAGCCATAATTTACTTCAGCCGAAGAAAACAAAAAGAGAACTTACGTTTTTTGACATAACTTGTTGTGTAGTCTGCCTTTCTTTCAGAAAAAAAAATCTATATATATATTTATCATATATATATATATGTATGTGTGGCGGTGGATAGTGTTAGAGAAAATTGTTGTTTAGCATCTTGATATTTGGGGAAGTCCATTACAATAAGGCAAATATGTGTTAAAACACATATTCCCTCATATTTATTCAACAGGGAAATTCTAGATTTACTTTCTTCGACAAAGATTGACTGTATTAAGCCAATTTTTAGGCAGTTCAGTGCTTTGCTTATCACAATCAACGGCTTATACAAATTTCAATGAAAGCAGGAAAAGCGTTGAGTAAGTGTGACATGTTTCTTTGCGTTCACACCGCAAGCAACTCAAGTCCGTTGCCTCAAGTACAAACAATCTCTGTGACCTGAACAACAATGTTGCCATTCAAAAGTTGGCAGCAGTCGAACCATTTCAGCTCATGTGTCTTGCTGTTGCTGACTCACTGCAGCATCAGTGAGCTAGCATAAACAGCGAACTGTCCATAGGTGCTAGCGGTGTAAACACAAAGCCTGGGTGTTTCCTCAGAGAAACTATCTTTCCTTCTCTCCCTTTGCCTCTTTTTCCTCACGTCTATCCATTGTGTTGTTGCGTGTCTGCAATTGTAAAGCTGGTCTGTTTTGAAAAAAAGAAGATTATCTGTGGATATATTTATTTCATCTAAAAGAAAAAAAAGATAGAGTATCTAAATATATATGATAGTATATTTCAAGGCGCTTAGATCTATGTTCTATAAGTTTGTCTACTAAATTTTCGGTATTATCTCAATGAATATGTCGGTTTGTCTGTCTTTCCTCGTCTCGGACCTCCTGCCCAGCTCCCTACCCCCCCAGCGAAAACAGAGACCAGTACATAACTGTGTTTTTGCTCACTTAAGACCAACCATTCGCCTCCATTAGCTATTTACTGTAGCTAACGCTAAGGTTTCAACCAAGTGACAACGCGGAGGGGTGCGCGAGTGTCTTATGACCGTGTCACTGTAGCAGTGGTGGCGTGTGTTTGTCTACCCAGAGGGGCCTTTATTTTTGGTTTGGGCTACAGATTAACAACTAATTAAACCTTTTATGGATACAGCAGCTTTTACCACAACTCTCACTAATATGAAGGGGTCACATTCTCGACCCCCGGTTTCCGGTTCACATCGGACCCTGAAGTTTATACGGCATTGTAGAGTGAGGTGACCTCTTTGACACACATGTAGCGAGCAGCACAGGCTTTTTTTGCATCTCTTAGTAACGGAATTACTATACAAAAACATGCACAGCTACCCCTGCCAACCAACCTATACAGTATATATAAGGACTTTGATATACGTACATAATGTGTTGTATCTGCCAAGCTGCTGTGCTGTAAAAACAAAAGGAAAAAAAAAAACAAGAATTATACACGACAGACACACTGTTTCTATCTTAATTTTACAAAACTGGTAAAGCTAATATGACACATGTCAGGGGCAGAGCTGAATCTGCTCGCTAGTGTGGTTTCAACTAAGGACAAAAATGGCCGAACCAGGGCTTTCTTTTGATAACCACATCTTCAAACTTTTTGCCACTTTTATTCCTGATGGACGACAATGATCATGCACGGGTAGGGAAAATAGAAGCGATCCTTGAGATAGGAGATCCAGCCTCCTAATGTACGTCAATATTGTCGAAAGGTTTTATCAATTTTCCACCCTGCATTCAATAATATGTGAAGCATTTCCCTGAGCCCTGGTGAGCCCAGTTTTAGCCTTCAGTGGAAACACATCCACAGTTTCTGCCTGTACACTTCTGAACAATGTCTCAAGGCCTTGTATTAATACTGCTGTATTGACTGTACGGGATGACGGCTAGTCGTGCTACACTTTATTGTCAGGACCTCACACAAAGACACATGCACACACTGTCAGATTCACATGAACACACACACACACACACACACACACACACACACACACACACACACACACACACACACACACACACAGGTAAGGGTGGTATGATGCTGCTGCCACTCTGCTTCAGCCTTCTGCCACCAGTGGGGGCGATGACAATAACGTGCTGCACTGCAAGCAGGACAGATATATAAAAAAAAAGATGATTTTAATAAAGAACTGAAATAAATGCCTGAGTTTCATTTTAGTGAGTTGGCGAACACATTTTGAGACAGTTTGATTGTTACTTCTTTCATATTTGAAGAATATGGCTCCCTTTCATTTTAGAGAAACAAACATCTGAAGTACGCAGAATTATCTGTTCCGGTGTCTGACCACTTAAAGGACCGAGACAGCATACAGTGCATGATGTCATGTTTTGTGTACATTTTTGGGGAATAATGAATTTAACTTTGATTAAACCAGGGGTGCCCAAAATAACTCCTCCAACTTTGCAACTCTACACATGGGGCCAAAATTTAAAGCTGACAAGAAGTGAAAAATTCAGTTATGTCAAAACTGAACGTACATAGCCAATCACATTAGAGAAAAAGGTCTTCATTCAATAACTTCTAGATTAATGACCATTTTGTTTGGGCAGAACAGTGTATTGCTGGCTTCATCGTGGTGATAGCTTATGGTAGAAGCAGATGAGTGCATTCTAGAGTCAATAAAACTCTGGCTTGGTGCCTTTTGCAATCCAAGATAAAGAAATGATGATCGGGCTGAAAAATGAGAAAGGGAAAAGAGGGGGAAGATTAGGCCGTGGCTGCTAAATAAGACGCAGAGTAAATAGAAAAGAGCGCGATAAAAGGAAGTAAGGAAAGAGAGAGAGTGAGAGAAGGTAACGAACGAGAGAGCAAGTGAGAGAAAGAGGGAGAAGGGAAGTGCCGGTTGAAGATAGAATAAGGACTGAGAAGAGACGGAGAAAGAAATGAAAGGAAAAGGTGGGAGGAAGGAAAGAAAGAGAGAGAGGAGACAGTTCTCGTTCTGTCTGCAGGGTAAGATAGAGCCGGTTGTCATTTCTGCAACAATAGACCACCGCTGAGTGCTGCCTGTGTTAGAGAACACTGCAGATATGGATAAATCTCCCACCTCTCTCTCTCTCTCTCTCTCAAACATATTGCGGCTACATAATCAGCCCCCCCCACACACACACACACACACACACTTTCTCCCTCTAACACAGCAGGAATTACCTTCTACTGCTCCCCTATTGCCTGCCTGTTTCACAGTCCTATAATTAGACGGCAGGGTTCAGGAGTTCAAACGTGCTGACTCTAAATGAGCGTTTACCTCGGAGCACACACAATGAAGGGAAACTGTATTCCCGCTGTCATGTGTGTGTGTGTGTGTGTGCACTCTTTGATTAATGCCTCCCCCGGGGTTTATACCTGGGTTCATGTGTGTCTACATAAAACTGGCCACTCTCGGTATACGTTCTGATGTGAAGGGTACTAAAATGTCAGGGTTACAGGTCATCGGGATGGAGTTCCCCCCCCCACACAAAGCCCTTAGTGTCACATTTACGAGGCGGCTGGAGGCGTTGTTAACTGCTTAATGGACGTGGTGTGACAGTGGTTTATACGACACATACAGTAAAGGACACCGCGTGATAATGTATTCACTGCTGACCTTATCAGATGAATACACACTTAGTTTAATAAATACATGTTTTTATCATTTACACAAGATAATATGATATTATTTTTGAGGTAGAACTTATTAGAGACTGTTTTCAGGGGATTTGTTGCTCTAGGACATCATTGGCATTTTTGTCACTGATCAAAAGCAAAATACTCTTTAATGTTAAAGTGGCCCTGTTATGCTTTTCCACTTTCCCCTCTTCTTTAGTGTGTTATATATATTTTTGTACATGTAAAAGGTCCGTAGAGTGTAAAACCTGAAGTCCACGCCTAAAAGGAGTTACCCTCCCCCTCAGAAGCTCCTGACCTCCTGAAACAGCTCCATTGAATTCTCTCCTTCACTTCTGTAACATTAACAAACTCGTACAAACAAAACTGAAAATGTATTATCACTATAAATATAAAAACAGAAACTACCATAGCCAGGCTACTAGCTGATTTACCGGTTCAAAATTACACAAAAGAATCATTGTTCTTTATTCTCCCATGATGAGTAGATCAGCTTCAGGTGTTTGGCTTCCAACACCTGCTCCTAACGCTGTCATATGGGAGTGGGAGGAGCCAGCTGGCAGGAATGATGACGCCTCCAATAACTCTTCACCTCAGCCCCTCACAGTATTTATGTAACGATTAAAAATAAAGGTTTTAGGTGTATAAATGTTCAACAGAACTTCACAATCACTGCTGCAGCCAGTTAGTTTTAGAAGTCTTAAGATAAGATAAATGGGAATCAAGAGTATCTGGAGTTTAATGTCCAATGTCATGATATTAAAAGAACAGTCCAAGCAAGGTGAGTGAGAAGCAAATTATATTAAATCCCTTCTTTGTGTTGTTAAGCAATATTACACTAAAACTTCCAAGGAGGCAGATTACTTACAAGATCAGTTAAATCAGATGACAAGGTTTTACTAAATTAATAGAAATTGTATCAAACCAAAACAAATACATTTCATGAAGTTAATTTAACATACATACATACATTTAAAGTCCTGTGATGCCAGTAAAATTTGGTTGCCTTGCATCTAAACAAATTTAATTCTACTTAACATGCCAGTCGCAAATGCCTAACGAATGGCCTCAGACACATTCATACATTCCATTTCTTAATATATAAACACTCATATGACAATAACTCTACCGTTGGCTGATTTTTGCAACCCCTCTTAAACCAAATAAAATAAACCCTTAATGTTACAGCATACAATAATATTTCAGACAATGTTGTTTGTTTGTCCATTTTCTGTTTCAACGTGACAAAACATTAAAGTTTGTCCCAGTTTGTTGTAGAAGACCTTGACTGGCCTGCACAGAGCCTTGACCTCCAAACTCACCCAAGACCGTTACAGTTGAACTGGAATGACAATTGCAGCTCATTAATGCATGTATGAAACCCTGCTTATCAGGGATATGCTTCACACACACACACACACACACACACACACACACACACACACACACACACACACACACACACACACACACACACACACACACACACACACACATGATACTCCTGTGTCGACCTTGCTCACAGGCAGTTTGCACCGTACGCACTCATAACGAGGACGTTTTTCCCATCAGTCTTCAGTGTCAGGAGGGTCAGCTAGTTCAGAGTAAGTTAAAATGAAGAATGATCGTGAAGACGTTGGTAAAGAGGAAGCTATTGGTGACATGGCTTCATATGCACATAATACACACACACACACACACACACACACACACACACACACACACACACACACACACACACACACACACACACTACCTTTATGTGTGAGATACATAAAGGAAAGGTGTGTTTTAATTCCCCCCTCTTACAGTGAAGACCAGTAAATATCCGTGCTGTAATTGCACTGTTGAGGCAGCTAAAGGTGTTCTCTTTAATCACACTAACACAATTATTGTAATAATAATGAATGCATGTTAAAATGCCACATGTAGCACCTTTTTACAATCTGTCTTCACCATCCCTTTTCATCCGCATCTCCATCAGTGCCCCCGACGGGCTTAATACACTGCCTCCTTCTCTAATAGGTGCAATCACAATAGCAGCACACTCTTCATTATTGTTATTATTATCTGTTTTGATGGAAACGCCATATGTTTCATTAAACTGTTACTGCGTCGCCAGCTGTTTGGAATTGTAGTCATCTCATTACATGTTTCCGTATGCATTCATAATCACGTTTTTCTTTTTTTTAAGTCTCTACACGTCCTCACACACAGCGAGGTGATCATCTCAACGTTTGCACACAGTCAACCTTTCTACTTCTGCTATACTCTCCAAGCGATGCTCTACCTTATAGACCTTTAAAAGTCTTTACCGTCTCCTCCCTTTCATCTGCATCTCCCTTCATATCCTCAAAGGGTTTAATACCCTGCAGTATCTTCTCCTAATAGGAACAATCACAATACCAGCACACAGCTATAAACACTTGATTACCTGTTTGATTGAAACAGCATATGTTACATTACGGACACTAGCTGTGTCCCAGTCCAGCGTCTCATCCTTCGGAGGGTGCATCTGTAGAACCATTACGCCACAGCGGCCGCGGCGGGGCCGTCCCATTTCAAAGACTCCTTCTAATGCGGCCGACAAATGCAGACTACTTTTCCCCGGTTCGTAGGATACAACTGATGGGTCCTTCACGGCCCAACATATCCCACGATGCATTGCGTGCCGGTGAAGTTGATTTTTTTATTTTTTTGACATGGTGACTAGTGGACCAGCAGCGGGAGAATTCTTTGGGTATAATTATTGGGTTTTAACTCACGTGAATATTTACAGATACAAGTGTTAAAACTAAAAACAAAGGGCCTGATCAGATCACACTGATGTTAAAATGATCGGTTAATTCATGTGACACTATTAACAAACAAACTAACGCTACCGGGAGTCGCTGCACTATTTACAGCAGCTCGTCCATTTTAATATTTTTTTTTTTTTATACTCTTTTATGACAACCGCAGCTGGTTGCTAGGAGACGGAAGCGGCAAAAGGATGGGGGCGCAAAAAGCTGGTGACGCGAACAAGAAATAATTTATGGACCAGACCGTCTCATTTCGGGGGCCGCTCGGTCCAGCCTTCACGGTATTCAAAGGACCCGGCCGACGTAGACCGTGAAGGCTGGTTCCTCCGAAGGCTGCAGCCGCTGGACTGGGACACAGCTACTGTGTTGCCGGCTGTCTCTTGTAGTATATTTTTATGTTTCTCTGCATGTCCTTACAGACGCAGACGGATGTCTAAATGTCTGCAGACAGGAAACGGGTCTCATGCCAGAACCATTAGTACGAACAGTTATTTTTTGAAGTGGCTTGTATGATTGATTCAGAACTTGCGGCAATCTGCAATTTTCTCGTATATTTAGAATTTTCTCTTAGGTACGACTGCAATTAACGAGTGGTCCAGACCCGTCAAAAGAGTAATTAGTCTGCTTTAAATTTTTAGATTGAATATGTCATTACTTCAAAGCAATTTTGAGTTTGCAAACTCCATATAAATTACACTTCAGAGTTACAATGATTGCATGATCCTGTTTGACTCTGCAAAGCAAATGTAGGAAATATAATTCTAAATGTCTTCATATATATTTACGACATCACCTTTTATTTAAAATGGCTTTGGAACAATAACAATATCAAGATGAAGATCTCAAACTGCAAAATAACTAAAATTATTGGAACCTCCTCATCGATCGCCTTGCTGTGGCGAAACTTTTTCTCATGGAACCATTTCATCATTATTTCAGTGAGAGTACGACACTAAGATAACATGGCATTAACAGCACTCCTTCACTCTAGCAGGTCAATTCTGCTGCTGATGTTGTTAAATACAAGTCTAGACCATTGCATTTTTCTTCTTGTTTTTTTTTTTTTTTAAGTAATTTTAAGCAAAACCATGACATTTATTTAATAAACTGAATTGCCAAAGTAGTTTTGGAGTGCATTTTGTTTTGTTTTCATTCAATTAACGTTAAACACATGTTTTAAACAGTTTAAAACGGTTTCAAGATGCGACCGTAATCCCGGGAAGAATACATCTCCTTGAATGTGATTTTGTTAGACAAGGTAGTTCCTTCAGGAGTTGGAGGAGACCAAAAACAGAGCTAAACTAGAGTGAACATTTGCCTTGTATTCAGCAACCGGTCACAAATAGGTGAATTAATGAAAATGTTGCTCTGTGTCCGCTGGATGTGAAAATATGCAACTGTTTTATTAACCAAACCAAATTAAAAAAGATCATAACATGTCAGCGATGTGTTCACATTTTGTTCCATTGCCCCCAAGTTGTCAAATAAATACTTTTTATTGCATATTTAATATCATTCCATCAAACATTTCAGAATATCCTTCTGGTAATAGAAAATGAACAAAAATAATTGGAAGAAAATGCTAATGACCTTTTGAATATGAGCCAGAGTTACAAAACAAGGTTGAAGTACAGAAATGAAAATATCTGATTCTCACTGATTTTTTTTTATTCATTTCACTTGAAGTAACTCAAATGAACACCAATGTCTTTACAATTGTTTTATGTTTAATATAAAAAGGAAAATAATAAGCTCCAGATACATGCTGTTGGCCTTTAACCCGACTTGCCAGATGATTTGTTTTCAAAACTGATTGTATAAATCCAGTCGGGAAAAGAGCGAACATATATTTTATCTAGAAAAGCATCCAAGATGAATTATCTTGTGATATTTCCAGCTGCTGTAAAAAAAGTAACTGACACACAACCAGCGATCTGAATCTGTGATGTCTATGATCGCACATGCTCACAGTCATGTTGCTGCGATTTGCTTTCAACTCACACACACACACACACACACACACACACACACACACACACACACACACACACACACACACACCAATAAACAACTGTATGCTACTGTGTACACTCATGCCCTGCGGTTCATGATTTCAACCACAATCCAGCACTTCACACACATGTGTGCGTATCAATTATTCATGTTCTGGGGCTTTCAACTGTTTCAGCTTGTACTGCGCACACACACACACACACACACACACACACACACACACACACACACACACACACACACACACACACACACACACTCTTTCCTCATTTGAATGCAGTAAACTTCAATGGTCTTCAGTTGTGGTGGGGGGGGCAGCGTCTGTTCTGATGCAACAACCTGATAGTCTTGGGACTATGTGTGTGTGTGTGTGTGTGTGTGTGTGTGTGTGTGTGTGTGTGTGTGTGTGTGTGTTTCCACTCTCTGTGTGTGTGTCTGTTGGTCGCTTTGTGTTCATGTATGTAGTCATGTGTGAATGTGTGAGTATCTCCCTCTCTCTGTATATGACTCTCACTCTCCCCTCGCTGTGTTTGTGTGTGCGCGCCCTTGACTGCCACACATGCACACCTACCTGCTGCGTGCCTGGAATACAAGGCACGGCATGATGGGAGAAGACGGAAAGTGATCGCCCCCCGTATCCAGGGGCAACGAAGGTAACAGCAGGTTAAGTGCCAATGACTCTTGGCATGCTGGAGGACTCCCGCAGACCTGACAACAACAATAAGAGGAAGAAGAAGTAGAAGAAGAAAAGATGAAGAAACTGTATTTTATACATGAAAATGCATCAAAAAGCCCTTTACAAGGGAAAATAGACATGGAATGAACAGGGAAAAAAGTTGGAAAGTTGAACACATTTCATTTGCAGCACGCACATATAAATCAATACGCTGCAACATTTCAGCAGCATCAAAGGCTCTCCATTCTCTTCTACCAGTGTTGGAGATTTACATTTTTAAGATGAAAACTAAAATGAAATTTGCCTCAAGTGCGCTCTCTACCAATCAGCGCATATGTCTCTGAGGTTGTAAATACACACAACAGAAGCTACTATTACAATGTTCTTAATTAAACCAAAATAGGCATTTTTTAATCACCACAGAACGTCCCTAAGGTGTAACCCATAGACTGTGTATAAGAAGTGGACGTAGTCTCAGTTTTGAAGCCTTAATTCAGCACTTTGGCGGTTGCCATCTTGTTTTTTTGGGGGGGAAACAGAAGTGTGTTAGGCTATGTACAACAGAACGCTGAACAAGACATTTTAAGACGACTAAAATGTTACAATTTACGGAAAGGGTTAAAATTCTAAGATTAAAAAGCAGACCGGACCACACCCTGGTGGAGACCTGTCAATGTCAAGGTAGCCCCGCCCTAAAGCATCCCCTGCTTTATGGTCTGTTTGACTCTAAATGGAGCATCATTTACTAAATGAACATCATGCTGTATTGAAGAAGACTTGAAACTAGAGATTGAGACCATAAACTCATGTTTACAATGTTTACTGAGGGAATAAATCAAGAGAGAAGTAGAGTCATTTTCTCATAGACTTCTATACAACCAGAGGAGTCGCCCCCTGGTGGACAGTAGAGAGAATGCAGGTTTAAGGCACTTCATTGGCGTTTTTCAGACCCAGAGGTGTCCGCCTGGTGTTGTCTCACTGTTGGTCTTATAATTTAGCATATTTAAACTACACATGATCTGAAAGTCACTTTTAAACTCACTTTAAAGATTACATAGGATGCATAAAATACAATTTAAAACAATTGCATACGTGCAAAACTAAATGCATAAAAGAGTTAAAGCAAAGATATGAAGGAATAAGATTTAAATAAAAAACATAGAATGCATAACTCAGGATTTAGAAAAGGAGCCACTGAATGATATTGATCACAAATAAAGTTAAAATTATTCAAATCAACTCCCATATTTGCACCATGCACATTTACATTAGTAAACACTTCAGCAGCATTAAAGGTTTATTTTTGAGCCACTGCATCACACACATAACCAAAGGTTTATTTGTCTGTCAGATTTACATAACATCACAGGAGAAAACTGCTTCCACAGCGTCTGCTCACAGTTTCTGCTGATTTTTTTTTTTTTTTTTAATCCAGCAAACACACACACACACACACACACACACACACACACACACACACACACACACACACACACACACACACACACACACACACACACACACACAGCTGATTTCACTGATTAGTTCGTCCTGGCTGGTTGATGGTGCGTTAATCAGTGAACTCACCTGGTGTCCTGATTGGTTGGAAATTAAACCTGCAGATTTTTGGCATTCCATGACACATGATTGCCTCATCATAAATCCTCTGCTTATGATACTGTTTCAGAACATTTCTATTCATACTTACTCAACCCAAAACCTTTCCATCTGTCGGTTTTAAAGACACACGGTAAGAGTTCATTTGGTGAAAGTGAAAGTCATTGGCAACATTAACATTCTATCAAAACGAAGGTTAACTTAGATATCTCAAAGATTCAAAGTTTGTTGGCTTCTCGAATGATGTTCAGAGAAAATAAATTCAGAAATATTTCTGCTATTTGGGGGATTTCCCACCATTGATGTGGTGGTCCAAGACTGCAGATGACCTTCCTTTCTAATACTGCCACAACAGGTGGTCATGTGCTTACTGGGTTGTTTTATAAGGTTTGTAGTTGAACAGATTTCATGGTCAGCTTGAAATCATAGCTGTTAGATCTTATGTTAATGATGACAGAATTTCTCATTAAAAACAGTTGAGTTTTGGTTTAACAATCGAGCCTTTGCTATGTGCCGCCCGTCAGAAACAGACTGGCCAATCATAGCGTAGCATCAGCCAGCTCTTACCAGGTTGGACAACTATGCAGCTCTGCTCAAATGACTATCATTCGAATTGTTCACATGCTTTTCAATGTGGAGCTTGTCGTGGTTAAACGTTAATAGAGATACTTGTAACCTGGAGAAGTTGGGAGGAGAAATATGTTTCTATAACATAACGTTCAGCGTAACATGAGCAGAGTATGTTAGCACATCATTAACTAGCTTTGGCACTTCTATGCTATGCTATCTACTGAAGGTATGCTAAATGTTAACACGCGTTGAATAAACACTTACCCAGCTTTATCGGAACAGTGTTGTTCCTTAATGTCTGTCTAGACCTCCAGGTGTTGTGGTGGTTCACTTTTACACTGTGATCTATTAAGATCTATTAAATCTAAGTAGCTGCAACTTCTATATTTATCTTTTTCAACAGTTTTCACTGCTGAATCTGTTTGACATCTTAGGTATATCCTTCAAACGCATACCATAGACCCCTCTGTCTGCTTCTCTCTTACATTGCTTTTCTTTTTTCCTAAAAATTTAATGATATTTATTCAGGAAGTGGCAGTGTGGTCTCCATGGCAGCTCTGACAGCTTAGCTAAGGATCCGTTCTATAGTCCTTTCTTATCAAATATTAACACAGTTGTTAAATGTGTAGCACTACTAGAGAACCTCTGGATTAATACCACAGTCAGTTTACCCTCTAATTGTCAGAACTGGAAAACCTCCAGGAAGCCCTCCTCCTCCAGTGTGTCCCCACACTGATGAAACAGAAAATGGTCTTCCCTTTCTTTCCTCCGTTTCCATTTCTTCTTTGATGCAGGAGACCGTTGGCGCTGTCTTAGATGAAAAATGTATTTGCATTGTGCTTTTTCGGCCTTTCATGCTCATCTCTGAGATTCAAATTCTATCTTCTTGTGGAAGCTCGTTAGTTCAATTTTCGAGGGAGGAGAAGAGGGATTATTGACCCTGATCAGACCTTCTTCTCTCTGTACAGAGATGTGCTCACAACGTAGTGAAGGCTGAACCGATCACTGGATCAGCACAATTCAACCTCCTCTTAACTGACTGCCCATTCAATTTAAGCCCCAATTACCATGTGTCGTATGGAGATTGTACCTACACGTAAATATACTTTAATAAGGGAAATTCACAAGACTCATCTTCAGATTATTGAATTGATGAAATTCCTGAATGGCCTTCCTTGGCATGAAGCATGAATGGAAGCATTAAGCTCTTTTTTGAAGGACATATGTGATCATGAAGGGAAGAATAACACAGTTAAATGTGCCATAAGTGTCCTTTAATTGTCAACAAGTCACTTTTGAGTTGTCTGCAGTGCTGTGTGGCTCACTTTATTACTGAACTCCCTAACCTCTTAGTGTTGCAACGTTGACAAATGTAGACGGAGGCGGTACGGACACATTTTACAATCAGAGGATACGAGGGGGATCAAATTGACAAATGGAGCCATTGGGTGTGTCTAAAATCCCCCAGAAATCCCTTTTCCATCCCTCCACTGTGTCCTACTTTCTGGGAAATTGATGTCTGTTGCTACATGTTGTTTTCTGCCCTGACAGTTGAGGAGAATGTTTTGGTGTTTGGAAGATTTGACCTTGTTCTGATCACACAGGAGTTCATTTCAATGACAGAACTTGAGAGGAGTGCTAAAGTAGTAAAAAAGCTGAACGAGATGAGGGGAGGAAAATACTGAAAGAAGCCATTTCGCCAGTTCATTATTGGACCAAATTCAAATAGAAATTCAAAGAGCAACAGATTGTAAAATGTAATATTCTGCCATGATCTTGCCTAACCAGACATTTGACCGTAATAAGATTATCCTCTATGAGAGCAAGGCCAGTGTCGTCACATTAATAAAGAAGAAAGAATTGGAAAGTAAAGACTAATTGTTTAAGATGCATGAAGGAGAGTAAGAATCTTTTGAAATGTATAGCTGATGTAAAAAATGCTGCCTGGGGAAATGGAAGGAAAGGAAGTTGTTGGAGTTCCAACTCATTGTAAGATGGGTATGAAAATTAAAATGGCAATGATAGAGATACTAAATCCAATAAAGATAGTGAAAATATTCCCTGAATGCATTTCACCTCAGTAGCAGTTAATAATATATAAAAAAAACTGCCGTATAACCGTCCCTTTGGTTTTTACTTCCAGTTGTTTCAAAGTGATACTAAGTGATACAATCACACCTGAGAGGACAGTTTGTACGATTGAGTCGTTACAGTTTCATTAAAAAACATAACTCATGAGTTACTCTGATGGCTCCTTCGAAGTTCACTTTCCAGACATCACGGGATCCTCTCCAGGTTCACGTGCGCTCATACACAGTTTTCAACAGATTCAATCATAATCATTCTAGTTTCAAGAAGAAGAAAAATGTGTTTTGTTTCTCCTGGATCACAGAAAAAAAACATATATCAGCTCCGCTTCTTCTTTTATAACTAACGCTCCGATCTGCTTACTGTTTTTTGGCCAAATTTCCCTACACACTGTATGTTGGATGTGAGGATGGCTATTTATATCTCAGGTAAAACCATAGTAAAATATGATTCTTGGTTTTGTATCATGCCCTCAGTATGAAAGATTGTATTCCTGGCGAAGATATATATTCATGCATCCTTTGGATATGGTTTGGTGCCGTAGCGAAGAATTAAACACAAAGAGAACATGCTGTTCTTTGTTTCCGTCGCTGGTAGGCAAAGTGGAGAGGAAATCAGGCCAAGGTAGACTCTGACAGAGATAGATTGACGGGAGAAAAGGGAATAACAGAAATAAAGAGACAAAGATAGACCCAGAGAGTTAGAGGGAAGTGAGAAAAGATATTTCTGATTGTGAGAAAAGATATTTCTGATTGTGAGAAAAGATATTTCTGATTGTGAGAAATGGCTGATAGACAGATAGGACGAGGCAAAGTGAGAGGGACAACAGGTGGAGAGATGAACAGAGAAAGGCTGATAGATTAAGACACCTCTTTCCACTATGTCTATTATTCGTCCTTATCTTTGCCATTCTTCTCATCTTCTCCGCCTTGTAATCAGGACTATTTTCTCTTGCAGTGTTTTATTGCATCACGCTTTTGCTATTCATCAGATGTCAAGTTTGACTTTGCAAGTAGCCATTGTTTGTGTCCTTTCTAAGACGGAAGAGCTGCCTGGAAAATGTAAATTATTTTTCAAATCTTATATTTTCTACATTTGATTTCCATTGGTTTTGATTACATTCCGCTAACCAAGCGGAGTTGTTACCCTTAAAGGGGTCAGAGACGGAATCTAAAGGGTCATGAGTCAAAAAACAATATTTAAAATACACAAAATTATACTTATTTATCTTACTTCTTATAATACTTATATGATATTTGGTTTTCTTATCTCTTTTAGGGGTCACATGCTAAAAGATAAGGAATCTAAAACTGAACGTGAAGGAAGGTTTCAATGAACCATAGCTTGGAAAACACTCCGTGCACACACAAGTAAGATAAGTATCCGTGCACACACATTCCACCCACAGCAATTCATCCTGACCACATTTCATGATAACTCACCTGTTTGGACAACAACACAACACTTCACTGTGCTCGATACCTCAGTGAAAGCACAGCACTGAGCCGAGCACTGAGACTGATGGAGCAAACATGTGAAATTGATGGAAGGTTGTGAAGTGCTCCTCCTAACGGGTTTCAACACAACATGTATAAGATCTGATAAATGTACTGAACCCAATGCAACAGATGAGACGAGACCTTTTATGGGTCAGAGAGGTTCTGTAGGTCTGGATGAGAAGATGATGAAGTGAAAATGAAAGAATGAACAAGAGGGAGAATGAAAAGGTAAAGCTTCACAGACAGAGATGGGTTAGATGTTCTCTTTCAGCCTCACTAGATTTTCTTTTTTTTTTTCCTATTAGTCTCTATGGTAACTCTCTGAACCTGGACCTGATCTGAACATTAAACAGCGTCAGACATCTTCAACTCAGATATGAATCTCCATTCGGTGTTCTTTCATACATGCATTCTGCCCACGGCAAATAATGCATGTGCAAATACTTTGGTACATAAGTGGACATGGTATCTAAATCTTCCACGAGAGGGAAAATAAGGTTTGCATAATTTTTTTCAACTGCAACAGATTGCGGCTGGTATTGTTTTCACCTTTTGCTGCATATATTACAGGTAGTGTGGAGGATCTTTTGATATCTTTTATCTTTTTAACTAATTTTTACTTTTTAAATCTTTTTTTTTTTGCACTTGAACAAACAACACTGCTTCATTCAGTAATTCCAAGGAGAAACGAGCAGAATACATATTCAGTGATAAGATTAGATAAAATAAAATAAGATAATCCTTTAGTAGTCCCGCAGCGAAAGGGAAATTTACAGGATTACAGCAGCAGAGAGGATAGTGCAAACAAGTAATATAACAAATAGTCAAAAAACAAAAAACAAGATCAAAACAAGTTATTATAAATAAGTAATAAAACTGTTAAGAATATTAAATAAATAGAAAAAGACAGAATAATTATAGCATTGCATAGTGTATTTATATTGCACAGATTTTTAGTGTTGTGTGTTGTGATGTGTTACATTTCATCACTTCAATTTAGATTTTTCACAGCTGAAAATGAAGGCATCTTTAGGGAAATAAAGCTCACTCCTCTGAGCAATCAGAGCAAGATTCCACTTGCCAAGTGCAAGTAGCAGTGGAGCAGAGACGATTCAGTCATACCGAATCAGAACACAACACACAGTGACACGTGGTGGAGGGATGACGGGACCTCAGGATGTGGCAGCTGGCTCGTGATAAGCAGAGGAGATCATAAATCAAACTCTGAACGGGAGAGGTGCACGGTCAAATAAAGGTGTCATTCTGCAGACGGGGTTTACAGATGGTGGCTGAAGGGGAATGAATATCCTGAGATGAGGAAAGAAAAAAAAAACATTTCAAACTAGTGTGCAGTGTGTTTACATGCTTTCCAGGAATTATAATGTTAGAAAACATAATGGATTTCTAGGGATGTTGAAAGTCTTGACAATAGAAGGAAACGTTCATCTTTATTCTTCAGGGTTCGACTCCATAGATGTTTATTGTTGACGTCTCAGATCTCTGATACACTTTCAGATATACAAGCGTGGAAAAAGGTTGCGTAGGAAAATCTTCAAGAGAACTCAGAAACAAAGAAATGCAGAACATGAGAGGCTGCAGTATATGAAATAAAAACAGATATTCAGTGGAAGCTATCTTTATGGAAATGAAGCATACAGTTTCTGCCCTTTAGATAGAAGAACAACAAAGAATGTTTGTTTGTAAAAGAGAGAGGGAGATTTAGAGAAGTTGTTCCATAAGAGGCGACATGAGTTTTCTAATTTGGGCACTTTGACTCTGAGATGGTTCAATGATAAACTAGAATTGGCACAAAATATTCATTTCCTTGATTTATTTGATCACTGTTGTCCATGTATTTCCTCCTCTAATAACCTCCCTGTATTTTGGATACAGCAGTGTTACATTAACAGGATAAGAAGAAGACGAGGAGTGAGGATGAACATTTGCACTCTGTAACTTTGAGGTTCATTTGAACATGCTCATAATGACAATGCTCACATGCTAATGCTGTTAAAGTGTAATGTTAACTGTGGTAACTATCTAATTTAAGTGCGTTAACATTTGCAAATTAGCTCTTAACCCAAAGTGCAGCTGAGCTTGATGGGACTGTCTTTAGTTCTGCAAGTACTTAGTCATAATCATAAGCACAGGACTGATTGAAAATTAGAGATGATGATGGCGATAGCTGGAGAGCGGAGGGATCAGGAGAGCATCAGATGTCCCAGCAACCCATCACAGATGTGTTGAGATGCTTCGGTCGCTCTCCGTGGGGCTGAACCAACAAAACACATCCAGAGTCGCTCTCATTTCACAGGAAACGCTGCTGTTGGTTTTACTTTGGTCGAAACATTTTATTGGTCTCTTTTCACTGCATGAATATGCACATTTTTGTTTAATATCACTGCACATAGTAACTATAAATTCAGCAGTCATTATGAGCATTCAGGTAGCATGAATTACAAATATTCAGAGCAGCAGCGAATCAGAGCCCATTAAATATATATATATATAGCATTATTAATGACAAAATAGCATATGCATGTTCTTCCAGAAGCTTTTTTTAACCTTATAGCCAAAGTTTTGCAAGTGAACTATTTATTAAGCAAACATCTCAAGATTAGTCAAACAAGTGGTTTTTTAGTTTTTTTCCTGACAGAAACAGCTGTGGCGTCTGTAACATTTGTCAAATAGTAGATTTACTCGTTTTGGGACTAAAGTCGTCGCCTTTGTCAGCTCCCCGTGTTCTCACCGTGTTCCCTCTCTTCACTCTGAGTGGGAACCTCCTTTTAAATTGGGAACTTGTTGAGATCCTGAAACAAGCAACCCTATCCAGAGTAAATGAATGCACCTCTCTTCTCAACTTTCCACCTCTTCTCCATCCTTTCCCTCCCTTCATTTCTGCCACTTTGCATTCAGTGTGAGACCACAGAACAAAACACTTTCTCATTTTCCTCATGCCTTATGAAAACGACTGTCCAACACAAAGTTTGAGAGCTTTTTTCAGTTTGGATGTCTCATTATAAAAAATATTCTATATTATATTCCTACATGTTTATGTCTCTTAGTGGGCCGATGTACTTTAAATCGAAACTAGATGCTTTATATTTGTTTTGGCTGACTCACCAGCTGAATAAATTACTGAAAGAACACATATTTTATCATTATGGGTTCTAAGTAAGTCATTTGCACACACACACACACACACACACACACACACACACACACACACACACACACACACACACACACACACACACACACACACACACACGTACGTAAATAAACAACTATATTAATACAACGCTGATCAACTCTTCACATTTTTGTATATAGAATGCAATTTATTTATTCTTTTTTATTGCCTCTGCCTTTAATCAAAACCAAGAAAAGTGAAAACAACCTCACCCTGCTCTGCCACCGAGTCTCAGTTTTGAGTCCAATCAAATCCAAAAATTATTTATGAAGCAGCAAATACAAGAAAAAATAAAGGCTTGAGGCTCTCACAGCTCTGTGGATATGCATTTTGATTTCTATTTGCCTTTTTCAAAGCTTTCATTTTGGATAAACATGGAAATACAGACACAAAGAACACATTCATAACTTCTTAACAGAGATGACGTTAAAAGATACGGATGGCATTGGCTGATTGTCTTTTCAATCAATCCACTTCAAGCGCACATCCAATATGAATACAACATAAATAAATGCCATGAGGGCAATTTAGCTTTTAGTCCGACGTGAACAATAAACCATACGAGGCAGTTTGAAAGCCCCCACTGAGTTGTCTGTGTGGATCAATACAGCTATCAAGTGTCTGCAGATGTATTAAAGTCATTGAGAGCTACGCTGCAGACAGTAAAGGCCTCACTCGTTAACCCGGTAACAGTCCGTATAATGACCCCCACCAACCAGAGGAGGGCGGTCTGGATAATGACCCCCCCCCCGACCAGAGGAGGGCGGTCCGGTTGGAGTTCACGCTCCCCATCAGCTCCTCACTGGCCTCTGGTGACAGCACACAGCTGAACACCAAATGAAAAGGAGCGTCTAGTGACATACTCATCATTTACTCACACACACACACACACACACACACACACACACACACACACACACACACACACACACACACACACACACACACACACACACACACGTACTGTGTACGATCAAAGACCCCACAGCGACATCCACCTACATATACCTCCTCCCATGATTCACCTCTACATGCAATCTCACATGAATAATAACTTTCACGCGTCACACTTATCTTCATCATACAGACACACACACACACACACACACACACACACACACACACACACATCCATCTCACAGGTGCGATTGAAAAACCCGATATCGCAGCGAGCTCGGTTTGACCCCTGACCCCTCCCCCCCGGTTCCTGTGAAAGCTATGAGCTGATGTAGCATCGATTGGAGTATCATTCAGCTGATGGGGGTGAGGTGGTCTGAGATGTGCCGTAAATGTGTCATGAATGACCCTGGACTCTGATTACAGTGAGGCGAAGTGAAAGAAACGTGTGATGGTAGAGAGGCGGAATACTAAAGAAGAAGAAAAAATACATTTGCAGTGCAGTTAGAGCCACACTAGTGTCCAGAACATGTTCTTTCAGCAGCGCGTTGAACCAGACTGGTCGTGAGCTTCCTGTTTGTTCTCACCGGAGCGAATTCTTAAGATTGCCAAACTTTTAGAGGACGAATTTCTTCAAGTTGTCTTGAACATAAAAAAAAAAACCCAACACAGAGCAGGTTGTGAGTACAGCAGAGCATTTCCTGGTTTCACTTTGTTTTCATGAGTCAAGTCAACATCTCTTGATTTCCTGACCGTCCCCTCTGAGCTGAGGACTCTTAAGACGAGACACAACAGACAAAAACATTGTTGTTCCTGCACTGGTCAATTTTGAGGTTTTGCTAACCTGTTTTCTTTAAGACTAGTGGAAAGAAAAACATCCAAAACACACATTTGGTTGTTTATTGTACTACTTTGTCTATTTGTGTCGGTAGATTTCTCCTAAATTTAACAATAGTAACCATTAGATATGGCCTAATTTGCATATTTAAAATATGTAATACAAAAAAATATTGTCTTAATGTCAGTTATCAACTAGGGAAGTTTCATGGTGATATGTTTTAATTTTTTTCTTGACCCTATTCACCTTAAATTGAATTTTACAATTTATCAAAGATATTTTATCTAAATTAGTTTTTTTTCTCAGACTGATCCATAAATCTCCACTTCAGTAGCTCTTACATACATTAAACTTCCCAGTTTCATTCATATCTGTATTCTGAAGGTTTCTACTGAGGGGTTTGTTAACATATCATTCATAGCTTGATTTATACAACATTTTATTACCAAAAGCATGGAGAAAATAGATTATTTTATGGCTGTTGACAGCAATTTATAATTTATGGAGCGATAAAAAGAGATATCCTATATTCCCTGTCTAAAAACCTTTAAATCTAATACATCAACAAAATAAAAAAAGAATTGCGAGCCTTGCTTTATCCAATGTGCAGATTTCTTGTTTCTGAAAATGTATGCAAATAAGCCCATATTTAATGAGCTATGCCTCATTTGCATATTGAAACATAACATTTCAGAAAACTTGTAATACAGAAACAATTATTGTCTTAATGGGGAAGTTTCATGCTGATATCTGGTAGTTAAACGTTTCACCCTCTTCACCCGTAGTGTCTCTTTATCTTCTATACTCTGACACGTGTGCACCTCAGTGTTCCCTCCACTAGAGGGCGCCATATGCAGTGATTTCCCCATCAGGGATCTTGCACTGCCTTTCTGACGACCTGCACAAGTGACTTACCGGCTTCTTCATCCTGACCTAATGAAATCTGATTACCGGGGCCAGCAGTGTTATTACTGACCAGCTGTCGGGCCTCTTCTTCAATTCTGGACAGTGAGGACTGGACTGGACTGGACTGGACTGGACTGGAGGAGAGTCCTCAGAGTGGAGCGGACAGAAACCCAATAGAGCGGACTGAACTGAATATTTAGACACACTTGTTTAAGCCAGCAGAAGTGTACTTGTTGCGTCCCCACAGCACAGAGTGACCACAGTATATCTCTCTATCTTTGACAGCTTGATAGGACTCATGTTTAATTGAATGTTTCTCTGATGCATCCTTTTATTGTTATTGTAATGACTCAGCTGCCTCATACACCAACAGAGAGGAAGATACTCCGACAGGTGGAGAAGAGTCACAGAGGCTTAATTAGAAAAGAAAATTAAAGTTTCGCTTTGGGCCTTTGTTTTCTCTTCCTCATATATTTCATCAACATTAAGGTGCCATCATTACTCCTCTTTTCTAACTGTCAAGTAGTCAGACAGTCGTCCATGCTATATGGGTGGAGTTCTCTGTTCATAACGCTTATTTCCATTACATTGTAAGACTGTAGGTGGACCAGCAGGAGCTGAACCAAGACCGTGTTTAGTTCAGACCAGGAGAGACCAGACTGAGTAACCTCGTTGAACCTGAGTCACGGCATCAGTACGATGACATCACGACCTTCTGAGCTCTGTGCCTCCACATCACTATGGTCAGTTCTTTTGGTAACAGAAACGCAGCAACTACAAGAAGATACATGCAAAAGTAATGAACGTATGATTCCACCGTCTGAAAGGCTCTAATGTAACTATAATGGGATACAATCAAACATGAATGATGAATTTGATGATTGTTTTGTTTGAAAATCCAAAATGAAAGACAAATGATAATCCAGTGAGTACAGAACTTGTCCAATCACACAGAAGGGTTCTTGCTGATGCCTCAAATTAGGAAGAAATAAAACCATAAATAAAACGTTTTTATTCACAAATCGATGAATTCCAACGTTTTATCCTCCTGCTCCTTATGTCACATGCATAGTGTCTTTTCAGAATAAACTTCTGTGTTCACAGGAAACGTATAGTTTATGCTCATTACATACATAAAGTATTTTCAAAATAAACTCTCAACTTGGGGTTGACTTAGTTTAAAGGTTTTCTTATGTAACAAAACTACTTGGTTATTCTGAAGACACGATTATGGTTCGGTTTGCACTCAAGAATTCACATAAATAAAAGAAACATCAAATTACAATGCATCATTTAAATGTTTGAATATCACATCATCAGGTATGTTGCCTCTGTGTATTCAGGAAGCTGGTCCTCTGAATATTTTCAACAATCATAAGTGGACCTTAACTTACTATCTCGCTCTTTAAACTACGTCAGCTGCACTAAGCGTCTAATATTGATGTTGATGGGTTTGTGTTGGAGTATTATAAGTGAGTTACGGTTCCTTCTATCCATAACTGATATTCAAATTCAGACTGAGATCAGGACTTTAAGGACAATGAAGAGAGAAGGACAATGAAGTTCCTTTAATCTAATCTCATGGTGCGCTAATAAAGTCTGAGCCGGCTGCATGATATTGGCAGGGGAAGAGAGAGAGAGAGACAGAGTGTATGTGTGTGTGTGTGTGTGTGTGTGTGTGTGTGTGTGTGTGTGTGTGTGTGTGTGTGTAGGTTGTGCTTTGGCTGATGACAGTCAGCAGGAGATCCAGCACCCCTCCTGAGCTCGACTCCATCAGAGAGAGAAGAGGAGACGAGCAGCAATGAGGACGATGGAGGGGGGTGAGAATGTGATTCTGTGACTGTGTGTGTGTGTGTGTGTGTGTGTGTGTGTGTGTGTGTGTGTGTGTGTGTGTGTGTGTGTGTGTGTGCGTGTGTGTGTGTGTGTGTGTGTAAGTGAGCGAGAAAGAGAAGAAGAAAAACACAAGTAAATATAGCTCTGAATGTCAGTCATGATTTCGTGAATGTATGTTTGTAAAACATGATGTGTTATAATATTTGACTTTTTGACGTTTACGTGTGTTTGCTTGAACAGAGTCTCTCATAAGAAGAGAACAGCAGGTTCTGCAAGTCAAAATACAAAAGTGTTTGACCTTCACAATGTCAAATATAATGAGCAATATCTGACCGACAATGCCAATATAAACGCCCGGTGCCAGCTGTCTCATAGTTTATAGGTGATTTCTTTGTTAACGGAGCCAGACTCTGGCTGATTTAATATTTTGGGATAATTTATATATATATATTTTCTTCCCATTCCAATTTGTTAAAATTATCATTATTAATATTAAGTGGCTCTTTGAAAGGCTTGCATTATTATGCTTGAATATATTACATTTGATCAGGAGCATATTATTTTTAAAAATGAAAATAATGTCAATTATTGCAATTATTATGTCCTTCTTACAACTTCAGTAATGTTTTAGTCTTCGTCTTCATCAGTGATGATAAAATTGCATTCATCGAGTTAATTGCTGTGATTTGAGAACACAGTGACATCAAAGTCTGATGGGACAAAAAAACTAAAGCAGTCAGAGAAACAATAAAAAGTTATCTTGGCTGTGAACCTAAAGTGAATGGACAAAGTGTAAGTACCAAAGGTCAAAGTTGAACAAGGAGCTCAGGGTGGATGAACGAGCATGTGACCCGTTTCCATTATGACTGAAAAGGAGTCAGAAGTTCTGTAAAGAAAGAAGAAAGAAACTGGAAATGAAAACGGGAAAGAAACATTTAAAGATTTGTTTGTTCTCTGAAATGAACAATCCAATTTGAGTGAGCAGAGTCAAAAATAAAGAGCCACAGCAGGAATAATAATCACACACAGTCACGATGGATCCAGATGAGAAGACGCTCCGTGCTTCTTGTTTTTTGGGAAACTTTCTTGCAAAAACATTGACTTTTTGAAAACAAAATCCCTTGAAATTTGTTTCCTACAAAAGACGCCACATCGAAACATTTTAATGGCAGAAAATAGATTTTTGTGGTAGTTAAAAAAATCAATACCTCTCCAAGATTGCTAAAATGTTTTATTTTACAAAGCTGGGTGATAATAGAGATGAGGTTTTCTCCTGTGAATGTGGAGGATGATTAAAAGAACAACATCACGACTTTAAAAATGGAGCATCTTAAACTAATAAATGAATGTTCCGATGAGAGTTAATCATCTCAGAGGGCAGACCAGGTGTGACACTCTGCTTCATCACTGCACCAATTAAAACAGCTTAATTAATGGACGAGTTAACAAGCTCCCACTTTCATAACTGGCTCGTTAAACGGCCTCGATCTGGCCGGTAAAAAACTGAATAATTGAATATTTCCCCGTCACGTCACTTCTCCCTCAGTCTGTGTGTGTGTGTGTGTGTGTGTGTGTGTGTGTGTGTGTGTTTAGAGGGTGTAAAGGTCGTTATGGCGATAAGACAGCCACCTTGTACACACTGCGTCACACGCGGTCGCCTCCACCCGGAGCAGCAGATGGTGGGAGCTCGTAGTGACACCTGACAGATGGTGGAGTGTTTTGGCGGTTCACACGGTCTGAACCTGCAGAAATATTCATTCCACTGTCACAAAGGTGCACAGACTGAGCGGGGAGTTAACTCGTTAACTAGTTCAACTGGTTGGTGTTTTGGGGCCAAAACTATGAAACAGAGACACCAGTGTGTGTAAACATCATGAGGGGAAGTTTAAAGAGTCAAGAAACGCATGAGAACTTTATGCAGATGATGCACACTAAAACGTTTATGGTCAAATTAACAGGAAGTTACTGGCAATGATTATACAGTAGTTGCTGTATTTCATATCATGATACAATTACCATAAATCTCACTCAAATAGTTTCAGTACACAGGGAAATAAAGTACAGTATTATACATTTAAGTTAATGCCATTTTGCATAATAAATTGTGACTATAATTTGTTTTCCAGTGCTACTGTATAGCCTGCAGTGTATTCTACCATGTTCATTACAATAAAGTGATGTTATTTAGCTGTCAATGTAAAATATTAATACTGTAAAAACAACGTCTGAAGCGTCCGTGTCCAGTGTTCCTGCATTTTTCCTTGTGTTCAGTTGGGCCAAGACTTACTGATTGAATTGACCTTGAACAGTCTCCTTTACCCTCCCTTTAGTGAATTTATTTCACTCATCATAACAATCAATCTCAAATCACTGAAGAACTAAAACGTTCCTATCGAAGCTCTTGACTCTTGTAGAAGCGGTTATGAAAATATAGAACATGTAGTTGCTTTCCTCAAGCTTTAATCAAATCAAATGATCTTCAAAAGAGGAAGCACAATTCTCACATAAGAACACTTTCAGATAAGAAATGACAAAACATAATGTCATAGTTCCTATAAAACAACATTCCTTCTGTAAGTATTAAATCGTATGCACCTCGGTTAACTGGTGAAAAAAAGCTATAATAACGACGTACTTTATTTATCTCTTTGCTGAAACTGTTTGCCTTTGAAAATGGGATAAGAAAAAGAGTTTTACGAGACAGAATACTGTCAAGTGTACATGATGAGAACATCAATAGGAGAATAATCTGCTGCCAGCTAGTGGACACCCACTGCCACTACAGGTTTGTTCTACTAATATTTGTGTCCTGATTGCTGGTCTTTCTGATTGCATTGGCAAAACATCACACACACACACACACACACACACACACACACACACACACACACACACACACACACACACACACACACACACACACACACACACACAGTTGACGTCCAGCCTCCAGTCCTGCAGTCTGTCACAGATGTGCCTGAGCCGAGAGGCCGAGGGCTCAGAACGCTCAGACATTCAGTCGCTCATCTGGCTGAGCAGGAGGCCCTAAATGGGTCAGAGGCACCGCAGACCTGAACAACACACACACACACACACACACACACACACACACACACACACACACACACACACACACACACACACACACACACACACACACACACACACACATTCTCTCTCTCTATGTATTGCACAGGCAGTGAAGCAGCCATATTTTAGTATTCATAGGTCACATTTCATGATTTTCTTGAGGAGGTAACTTTGGAAAATGTCATTCATTTGTCGTTTGAAAAAGTTAGAATTTAAAACATTCCTATCCACTTTGACGGAATCGATGACATCATCCTCTGCTTATGTAACTTAAGGTCATGGTAAGTGACAATATGGTTGAGTATAAGTGTTAGCATTAGCAAGTTTAAGGTTTATTTATGCGAACGTGTTTGAATCATCGTGTGAATATGTTGATATGTCCTTCATGTTTTGACCCTGAATACTACAATACACACTGTGTATGTGTGTGTGTGTGTGTGTGTGTGTGTGTGTGTGTGTGTGTGTGTGTGTGTGTGTGTGTGTGTGAGGGGTAAAAATAGTCAGCGTGGCGGGAAGGAGTCAGCTCAGAGCTCGGGTCCCTTCGGGCCTTGGCAGCGTCTGCCGGGTCAACGTGACTCCGGGCGTTTCTAACAGGAAGCAGCGAGCAAGAGAGAGACGATGTTTATCAGACTTCTCTTTCCATTGAAATCAAAATACTTCCAATAATGTTAATAAAAACAGGGACATCTGTTTACTTTTTTATTAAAAAAAGAATCATTTTGCTTTTATTGGTTGTGAGGAACTTGTTGGTCTATTTCCCTTTGATGTCAGAAGGCTATATGACATTTTAACATTAATTGACATGATACAGACTTGCCCTTTAGTTACAGCTGCATCATCAGTCTGACATTCATTTCCTTTTAAGCTATTTTATTAATCAGCACTGTTGCAATTTGACCACTGTGAATGACATATGCATCAATTCCAGTCATAACTACGTACTTAATAAAGATGCTGCTGAAGTTTATCCATATTTTTTAAATAAGCACTTTTCATCATCTATACAAATTTGAATACAGCTTTTGTCTGTGTATTTATTTCATATCATATTTTAGATGAAATGAACAAACATGTATTAGCCCGCTGTGCAGTGATTATTAGCAGCTCACAGTCTCCATTAGTCACCTTCGACCTCCTGGAGAGCCTCGTGTCACTCAACATATTGGATGCTAATGTCACCATATGGAGCGTTATCTCACAGGAAATTCAATTTACACTCGTTTGCAAGAATATAAATGTCACAAGCTAAACGTCATATAAATGCAAAAAGTTGGTTGTAGAAATGGACTCTGACAATTTCACCATTAACAACCATTAATATTGTAGGATTTGTTGCAGAAAAAACAGGTATTTTGGAATATAGTCGAACTGAAATTGACAGACTTGGTCACTAATTATCTTTTTTTTTTAAATACAGTGACTCTGGATCTCGTGGCTTCATGATTGGCACTATCACTGCTCAGGCTCTATCACTGCTCAGGCTCCAGAGTCATTGAGGACCCTCGGGGACACTTATGTAACCACGACCGCGTCAGTGCGCCTCGTTTTCCCGCCTCCAGTCTGATTGCTGCCATATTTCATCTCCATACTGAGCGAGCTCTCGGACAGAGGCGGCCTGAGGCCTCGGCTTCTGTCTCTGACAACACATATATATATATATATATATATATATATATATATATATATATATATATATATATATATATACAAGGTTCAAATCAGTTTGCATCAGACATCAGAACACTGTACATTCTGTGAGTGGGCACTTTCTGTGACATTTCATCATTTTTCACCTGTAAAGGCGAGATAAAAAAAACATGGTTTCATGTACCGGTCAATTTAGAGATCATGGTTTATTTTGCTTCCATAACATGTCTTCTTTCAGACTAGTGGAAAGAAAATATCCACAATACACATTTCTATGTTTATATTACTACTTTGTCTATTTGCATCTGTAGATTTCTTCTAAATTAACAGTAGATATCAGTAGAAGATGCATCATTTGCATATGTAAACATAACATTTCATAAAACTTGTAATGCAAAAAAGTTGTCTTGATGGAAGAAATCAACTGGTGAAGTTTCATGTTGATATCTATTAGTTATGTTTTTTACCCTATTCACCTGTAGTGTCTTCAACATGTATGTAATTTAACTAAACATATCTTTAAAGGACGTTTTCTCTAAATGAGTTTTTTCTCAGACTCTGATCCAGAAATCTCCACTTCAGTAGCTCTTACATACACCAAACTTTACAGTTTCATTCCTCTCTATATTCTGAAGGTTTCTACAGAGGGGTTTGCTCATATATCATTCATAGCCTGATTTATACAACGTTTTATTTCCAAAAACATGGCGAAAATAGATTTTTTGGTGGGATTAGTATTATCTGATTTATGGGGAGACATCCAAAATGCCCTCTGTCAAAAACTTTTACAATTTTATGTCAGAAAATAACGAAACAAGGATTTTGAACCTGGCTTAAATCCAATGTACATATTTATGATCTGGAAATGTATTCAAATGAGTACATATGTTCTAAGATACTGCCTCATTTGCATACTTAAACATGGATTTTCGCAATAAATAATTGGCCTAATACTAGAAGCCAACAGGAAGTTCCACGTTGATATCTATTAGTTAACGTTTCACCCTCTTCACCTTGGGGTGTCTCCCCTTCATGCTTCTCCTTTAATGGTTTATCAGCGAGGCTCTAGCGTTCTGAGATAAGAGGCGCTCTGACGTCGTGGTGGGAATAAATGCAGCGGTTCCTCTCTGTGGTTCCAGCTGAGACCTTCTCTGCCGTGATACGGAACATGGACGTTGGCTCAGGCTTTTCTCTTTCTCTTAATCCTTCCAAGACATAATGCCTCTTAGAAATCCTCTGCAGACGACTAATTTCCCTCTCTACTTGAATCCACCCTCTCTCTCTCTCTCTCTCTCTCTCTCTCTTCCCTCCATCTACCCTTTCCTCCCACGGCGGGTTCCCTCTCTTCGCATCCTTGTCTCCTTGCATCTGTCTGCCCTGCTCTTAATGTCAGAGATGAATCCTGTTGACATCATGTATGTGGTGTTCGTGGTCCTGTGACTAAGCTGATCTCGCCGGCTGATTTCTTTCACTTGCACCAGAAAAGAAATGTCCTGCTCGGTGAAAAAGACGGGAATTTGTCCTGTGAAATGTGTGCTTCTACTCACAGCTGCAACATCTGTACACATCAGCAAATTTAATGCAATTATGACTCAAAAAAATGCCTTTTCACCCCGGCAAATAGGCATCGTAACCTGTATCGTTTGGACACTAAAATTGAAAGAAAGATTTTCACACTTTTTAGAAATATAGAGTAAAAAGGAAACTGATTGTGGGAGGGTTTATCCTCCACCTCATCCCTGCCTTCATTCTCTCTCTCTCTTGGCTGCCGTTCTGCCGTCTGTTTGTATTGTTCTCCCTGTCCTCCCGCTCACCTCTCCTTCATCCTCCCTCCTCTCCCTCCTCTCCTTCACAATCATAATTGGTGCAGAGAAGTGTACAATACAGTATTGACATCTCACGCATGCAGCATGTTAATGCACATGCTGACAGACATTTTTCAAGGACACAAGGCACATTTCAAAAAGGGAGGCTGATGCATAACATGACTGACAAAAAAAGTCAAGTCTTATTGATTTTCTTTCTTTTCTATTCGTCACCATGTTGAGGTTGACAAAGGTTAGACGCCACTTAGCTTTTAATAGCTCCTGTAACCCAAAACACTGCTACATACTCTTCTGTAATACTGCCATGATGGATGGGTGACACACAACTTATTTAAATTTGACGCAATACAGATACTCTTTGTGACAATTTGCCTTTAAAGAGGATGTGATTTTTCAAAATAAGGGTCATTTTAAGTATATTGTTATACTAAAAGGTAAAACACTTCTCACCTACTGGGCATTAATAACAAATGTTACAAGTGTTTGTATAATTTTATAGAGATGTTTGTGTAAAAAGGTATGGATAATAAAAATGTATTATTCCACATGCCGCATGTCTCTGTGATTTGTCCACCAGAAAAGCCAATAATCATAATCATGTAGTTGTGTGTTGATAGACATGTAGATTACATGCACCGTTCTCCTGTAGTTGTTTGTCCTTTAAAGATGCTGACCTTCCTGTTTGAGACTGTCGAAGCAGCAGAATCACTCTTTACCCCGTCAGTCAATCCGCCTCCGTCACCCCCCCTTGATCCTCTCTCTCTAACCTGTTTCATCTTAACTAACTTGACATTTTTTGCAGGTTCATTAAGTACAAGACCATATGCATTTTAAGAAGGAACATATTGGGAAGCATTTGTTTTAATTAATATCCCCAAATACAAATACTGCATTTACTGGATTTCTTCACATGCTGACTTTGTGTTTACGGGACTGCAGTGATTGTGATGCTCGAGGCTTTGGAGGGTTCTTAAATAGTCAGAACAATCGTAAGGGAGGGATCAAACTCTGTTTATTTGCTGATGACCTGTCATCTGTAACACTTTACATTATCAATGTATGTTCTCTTGTATAAGTAAATCAAACTTGATGTAATGTTAGAATGTTTAACATTGTAATACTCCTATTCTGTACTATCTAACAGTACCACAGAACCTTTCTACAAACAACGTTATCCCTTTATTTCCATTTCTTCTTCTTCATGGATCATTGTTTTCTCCTTAGTGAAATGTATGACCCTTTATTTCAATAAAATGATAAACTGCATACTTTTTGCACAGTTCTAGATTGATGGACATAGCAACAGTAACTAAGGAGGCAGGGCTGAGTCGTCGGTCAACATTTTCTATAATTCTGACTATATACCGTAGGCTGCATCACATCAGGAGAAACCACAGAAATGTTCTTCTCTCTAATCTCAAACTCGATGTAAACAAAGCGGAGACTGACGTGGTGTAACTTTCTATAATGATGCTTTCAGTGTGAAAAACAAAAGCAGAATGCTAGAAGAGTGAGGGTGAGGGTGGTCTGTTCTTCAGCGAAAATCCGAGGTGAGATTTTAACTGTCAGTTTTAATATCTGTCAAAAAATATTATGCTAGCTAACGTTAGCCTCGAGGGATAGAATGCTTCCTGTTGCCTGGCAACATCGTCATCTGCTCCGTCTCGTCTCTCTCATTGGCTGGTGTTGGACTCGCTCTAAAAGTACTGATGGAGGTTCCAGTCCAGATTTCTCCTCCGATTGTCTTTAGAGGTGAATCGGGGATAAATCCGCCCAAAACGTCCTGTAGTCTGGGCTCAGCTTTAGCCGTGTCTCCTCTGGGAGAACAACATCCTCCCCAGAGAAATACACTTTATTTTTTTCATGTTTCCTATCCTTACTCAGTCAGTGTCTACATCTTTTTCTTTGCGTGTCTCCAGCTGTCAGGCAGCCTCAGTCATATCTAATAAACATATTTAATTGCTCTGTTAGTATTCATCTCATGTTTCTATCTCTGTGTTTCCTTAAATATTTCTCCTCTCCCTTCCTGCTGCTCCTCGCTCCGCTCCGACTGCTCCTCATCAGCCTCCTCTTGTCCTCGCCTCCCCCCTTTCATTTGTTCGTCTCTCCCTCCCTCACTCACTCCTTCCTTCCTTCCCATTTATTTTCTTTCCTCTGCCTTCCTCCCCTCCTTTTGTCTTAATCTTCCTCATTTCCATATACAATCCCTCTTCCTAATTCTTTCCAAACATCTTCTCCTCCCTTACCCCCCCCCCCCTCCCTAATAACATCACCACCTCGCTGGCTCACTGTCAGACCTCTCCTCTACTTTTTTATAATCACCCCCTCGCTGCTTCCTTCCCTCCATCCTTCACCTCTTCCACCTCGTGTTATTTTCCCACTGGAAATTCTCTGAAATCACCGTTGTCTTAGCAACCACATAATGACTTTGAAAGTATTCAAAACAAGCTTTCACGGAGGGTTGGGTGGTGTTTATCCAACCAGCTCTTACTACTGTTCCCCAACACCACTTTCTTCCTGTGCAGCAGCATCAGACGCAATGTTCCACAATTTGGATTAAAAAAAGTCATAACTCCAAAAACATTTATTTTATGAAACCCCTACAGTTTTTTTTGAGAAAGACAATCATCAGAAATGTCTCTCATCATGTTTTGAACATGTTTGGATAATGAGGAATTATGTGTTTGCAGATTCAGCAGACAGAGAACCACCAACAGACATCAGGAGGACTGTTTGTGTCCATCTGATTGAAGGAAGTATTTTCAACCTTTTAGCTTTGTGTTGGTTTTTATCGACGCCTGAGGAAAAACATCCAGCTGTTCCAGCTGCTAGATTTGGAATCATCTGTATTGTTTCTGCAGTTTGGTGCTGGCCTAAGGCTTTTAGGGGAGATATCCACGGTGAATAGGTTAAAAATATTTACTAATGGATATCACAATGAAACTCCCCCAGTTTATTACTGGAATTAAGACAAAAAATATACATATTACAGTTTTTCGGTGGAAATGAATGTCTAAATATGCAAATAAACCATTGTCTTATCTTAAATAGGTGCTTGGATTTGAATATAGATAATACCAGGTAATAATTTTGGATATCTCTTTAAAGGACCCCATAAATAAGAAAATACTGCCAACAACCCCCCCAAAAAAGACAATTTCCTCCATGTTCTCATTAATTAAATGTTGTATGAATCAGGCTATGAATGATATCTGAACAAACCCCTCTGTAGAAACCTTCAGAATATAGAGAGGAATGAAGCTGTAAAGTTTGGTGTATGTAAGAGCTACTGAAGTGGAGATTTCTGGATCAGAGTCTGAGAAAAAACTCATTTAGAGAAAACGTCCTTTAAAGATATGTTTAGTTAAATTACATACATGTTGAAGACACTACAGGTGAATAGGGTAAAAAAATAACTAATAGATATCAACATGAAACTTCACCAGTTGATTATTTACATAAAGACAATTTTTTATCAAAAGTTTTATGAAATATTATTTTTAAATATGCAAATGTTGCATTTTCTAATGATAACTTTCGGTGGATTTAGGACAAATCTTCAGACGCAAATAGACAAAGTACTAATATAAACACTTCAATGTGTAATTTGAATGTTTTCTTTCCACTAGTCTGACAGAAGATAAGTTATCAAAGCAAAATAGCTCCAAATCTCACGGCTCCTAAAATAATTGGGTTGATGAGAGTCCTGAGACCAAGTTTAACAGTAAATATGCCGTAAAACAAATAATATGCGTAATGAGGCTAAAAAGCTCTTAAGAGTTGTTTGATGATGATATATTTGATTTGTTACGAGCAACACCTCTCACATTACACATCGTCATCTGATGTAATGTTAACATCAATACTGATTATGAGAGCTTTAAAGGGGCATTTCTAAATCCACAGAAGCCTTAAAAGGACAAACTTCAACGTGGACACAAAACAGAGAGGGTTTCATGTTTGGATCAGTATTCCTTTGATGCATCACCTTATAAAACATGTAGCTGAATGCTACTTCAAATCATTTTTACATCTTCAAAAGCATTGTGGGAAATGTATGACATCCAACAGAAGTTAAACTATTCCAGGCTGTGTGCTTTAACATTAGAATCTAATGCATTTTGTTCCTCTTGAATAGCGTCGGATCACCCAGGGTGCATGTGAATGCCACGTGAGGGCAGCCAGACACACAAACACAAACACTGTATACATGGAGAGCCATATATGTACACATGCAGATTATTCACACCCACAGCACATGCATATATGAACACAATTTGACATTTACACAGCTTATGATATTAAAGTGAAATCATGCTGTCACATCTTTGTGTTGGGGTGTTTGTGTGCACACAGAGCTTAATGTGACATTTGCATCAGTTTGTACTGAGGTACAAAAAACTGCAGCACAAATGGCCCAGAAGTGTCAGCGATGCCACATTCATGTGAAGATGAATTATTAATGTTAGTAATTCTTTTTAATTGCAAGTGGAGCAATCTGCCGGTTAGTTTGTTCTCGTTGCTTGTACGATGATTTTGTATGCCTTTTATCTTATTTATGTGTATTCCAAGATAAGGCGGCATGAATGAATGAATAAATGAAATGAGGTAGACAAACAATAAAGTATTAAACAAACAGACTGAAAACAAGAGAAGGCATCAAATTTACTACTCAATAAAATAAGATAGTAGTTCAAAGGAAAGCTTCATTGCGTTATGGAATCATTGGAATCCATCATTACCATTGCATATTAACTAATGGAGATATAACTCAAACGCAGCGATGAGTCCAACCTTGAAATTAACTGTCTCACCAGTTCATTTAAAAAAAACGAATATTTTATTAATCCCTTTCTTCTTGTGTTTTTAAATCTTTAATGCTTTTCAGACGGCAAACAAAGCTTGAAACCCAGCCAGCCAGAATCAATCAGCTCATATTTAATATTGTTAAAACAGAAAAATACCATTTTGAAATATAAAACCCCTCAAGTACACAAACAGTACGAACTGTACCTCACCAAACGAGCTGCAGACGAGCTAACTGCCTCATTAGCACACCACCAGTGTCTGCAGTCCATTGATGTAGAAACCCCTCCTTTCTGTGCTATTGTAGATCAATGCACCACTGGCTATTAATAGCGCTGCTCACGTATTGGATTTCCCTGGCAGGGAGCTAAAAATAGAGTGAGGGGCGAGGAAAGAGGGGGCGTGAGGGACCCCAAAGGAATACGACGAAGACAGAAGGATGAAGGAGGAGGAGGACGATCTATACGGACTCTGCTTGCTGATCTAGATGCAGCTTTTTTTTTTACCATTTTTTTTCATCCCTGCAGAGTTTTGCTGCACTGTTATCTAAAGGAATGTTTTATTATCTCACCATCAGTATTGTCTCGTTGTAATTTTCATGTGCAAACAACACAATTGTTAATGACAGTGGTGCGTGACGGGGCTGTTAAACACTGGACAGTTTTCGGTTGTGGATCAGTTCCCACTTATCCTTTTAGCACCTGGGGGAGTTTTACTTCAGTTACGCCACAGTGGAGCTCTTAAAAGACGCCTCAGGCAGAAGTAGTAGGTTTCTGTTTCCACTGGGAGGTTTTTACGAGCTGTGCTAAGCAGAAGCTTGAGTTCAGCGCTGATGGAGCTGCTGCAGCGGCTGCCAGCTTTACGTTATCCCTCTGAACATCAGGCTGATTGGGATGCAGGAGAGGCTGTAGTGGCCCTTGTATCATTTCTTGGAGATAAGGAGTTGATTTGGGAATAACTATTTAGATTAAAGCCGTAATTGATTAGTTTCATTATAGATAACTTTCTTGACTATTATTCATTCAGACTATAAATTAAGAAAATAGTGAAGAAATTCCCATCACCATTTTTTACAGAATCCAAAGGGACATTTGACAATCCGGTTCTTCCCGAGTAAAGGTCCAAACCCCAAATATATATGATCATAGAAGGAGCACATTAGAGAAGTTTGACGGCCTCAATGAAAAGCTATCCTTAGATACTGAAAATGAGGAGCAGAGGGTCAATAAAGCAGTGTGTGATGAAGAGAAATAAGAACAGAGAAGAAGAGAACATGCCTTTGGTCAACGTATGAAGAGAAAGCCTGATGGTATAATCGTATTATACGGGATGGTTGGTAGAGATTGGAAAGATTCCCATGTAAACAATTTTTGCGGGTTCACGTGTACAAGAGACAGAATCCAGCGTTGGTTATAAGATGATTAAAATATTGTGCATTGACAACAAAACATCCATTAAGTTTGGGTTTGATTACACCGAACCACGGACTTTGACTGATGCGAGGCGTCCATATTTGTTTTTGCTTTCAGGAACTTCTGTATTTTCTGCCAAATCAGAATGTTAACCAGTCATAATTACAAATGTTGACTCAACGCTATTACTTTTATTTTTTATTTTTTTTTTGGTTTATTTGGTAGGGACATTGCACGTTAATAAAACATTTCTGTAGCCAAGAGGCTATTTTTTTTATCTATAGTCCCTAGACAGATGTTACAAAGTCACCCTAAAAACAGATTATAAGATTAAAATTACAAAATGATGTTCAATAGAACATATCCCAATATGACATTAACATGCCATGAGCTGCATCCATTTCTGTATCTTGTATCATTAGCAGCTTGTAGCCCATTGTAAATGAATAGAGACACAAAATGTATGCTTTTCCGAACTCACTAAACTGTAAAAAAAAAAAAAGGGACAGGATTTGGAAATCACCAAGCTCCGTGACATACCGTAGAGCAGATGTGTAAGTAATGTGATGTGTGGATGTTGGTGAGAAGAAAATAATATATATTTGGAACAAAAGCTGCTCACAGAGAGAGCCTCTCCAGGGGGAATGAGGTGGCAGTTTCCGTAGAGGATGAGGAGCACTGGACCCAGCTGCTGCCTGATGCTCCGAATGGACAATCACACCTTCCAATTATCTACAAGACAGGAAGGACAAACCAACCAGGACACTATGTTTTCTGCCCAGACAGAATCTTGAGAAGGAAGACTAAAGTATTGGAGTAACTGTGCTAAATTCTGTTGAAAAATGTTCTGGATGTCTGGATCGAATAGCATTTTAAATACAATACAGTATATTTCCAATTCGGCAGAATATACCAGTAGAAATTTACTAATTTAAATGCTGTTTAAATTTACAATTTACATGTAAAGAAAAATCACAAATTCAACCCAGGTTCAACTGAGACATCTTTTTACCTGAAAATAACCAAATCAGCAATTGCACGTCTTCTAAGAATATCAAAAATCCCAAATAGTCCAAATAACATATCGTCAAACCTTTTTAAAATACATTTCCCAGCAAACAGAAGTCATAATTTAGGCCAATAAATGTTCTAACTCGCCGTGAGTCACTTTCCTCGGAGTAACAAATTCTTCAGATGCCGACATATTAGCTACCTGCTCATGGAACAGTTCTGATATAATGAGGATTGGATCCATATATGTATTGATTGTGAATGTCACCTATAAGCATCCCTTTGAGCCACTACAATGTCCTTCTCTGAACTCTATGTTTGTACTCTCCTTTGTATGATTATAGATTATGGCTCTGTATTTTAAAATAGACTTCTGACTCTCTGAAGGTGATATTAGTATTGATTCAGTGATATTTACCGTTGCTCTCAGCAGAACCCTTTTGGTTAACGGTGTAAACCTGAGAGAAGTAAGAGTAAGTATTTTACATCACCGCGGTCTTTACTCCAGGGTTGAAACAGAAAAGGAATCCAAGGGTCTTATCTGATAAACAGAGAGACATTTTGTTGCTCAAACAGTTTGCTGCAAATGTTTTCTTTATTGTTATTAGGCAATCACAGAATGAATGCTAACGTTAGCTTAGTAGCTTAATAGTTAATAGTACAGTTTAAACTATTTAAATATCTCTCCCACTGTTTTCCCGGTCAGATCATCATAACTACGATAAAGTATTCCTTCCAGGTATCCAGGAAAAGTCACCACAACAACGGAAAAAAATGAGTAATGAGTCATTTCTTTAAACTCAAAGCCTTCAGGGTGCTCCTGCAATAATGCAAGATGCCTAGAGCGGAAAAACGTTTCCAAAACGCTTCACTCTCATTTAAAACATACAAACAGTCGCCTCAGGCTGCTAAAAAGGGGCATTAAGTAATGTGATTTTAAGGTAATCAATGATAAAGACTCATGATATAAGCATTGTTTTCAATCCAACACAATAAACAATATTGTTGTAAGGAATTGTAATACTGTTTAGCATTATATAACTTTTCTTTTTTAAATGTTCAAAGTTTCGTAATTCATGTACAATCAATTCATATTTTGGCTACCGTTATCCAGATTCTTTAAAAGCACTGCAAACATTACCCTCCTGCATCAGCACTGCAGCGGTCACAGGGTTCAATCCATCATGTGGTAATGCCTTGTTATTCTATAAAGTGGTACAGCAAAAAACTATCAGCGTTTTTGTGAAATATTGGGCTCTACATGCTTGGGACTCACAGTAGTTCTCACTTGCTTAGTTGCAGATGGGACAATATAACTGTCTGAATGTTACAAACTGCTATTGAGCTTCTCACTTCCATTTCTCCAGTTTGCAAACAGCTGGATGCTGGAAACTATATTTAAATACCTCACATTAGCTAAAGTGTGAAACTTTCTACACATATGTTTTAGATTTAGAGCAGTAGGGTGACCGTCTGCAGCAGAACTCTGATGGATGCACCACCACAGTAGTTCTTTTTTCCCTGATCAGTGCAGCAGAAGGCAGTTTGACACAGGACCAGTTGGCCTGACTGGGGAATAACCAGTGAAATAGGCCATGTGCTCCCTCGCTATTACTATGTTTGTGATTATGAGTCACACATTACTCCATAAATCGCAGGAGGTTCCTTAACCCTCTGCCGTTCTGGGCCTCATTAGAAGTGTTTTCACTGGGAAGCCAGTTCTCGCTTGATTTTCAACTCTGTTTGAGCTTTCCACCATGAAAACACAGTTATCCATATCCAAGTTTAACACGATTTAAAATTGGGTCTCTTCTACTTCTATTCAAAGCAGGTTACAATAATAGGACAATAAGCTAGATTGTCCAGTGTATTTTCAATGACTGACTTTGTCCATAAGAGTTCAAGATTGATGGATGGATGGATGATAATATATTGGTTACAATTGGTCAGCACTAGCTTATGTAAGTACAATTATCACATTTTATTTAATCATATTTAGTTTTACAGGAGGAGAAGATGAAATAATTATGATATGAAAGTACAAGGTAGTTGATATTTTTGGTAATTTATTTGCCTTTATTGTTAAATAAGTGCACAATATAACCACGGATGTGTTTTAAAAGGGTTAAAAAGTGTCTTTAATTAAAATTCTGACTTTGAGGAATTTTAAAATGCATATGCTGTACAGAGAAGTTGATAAACACATCGATAAGGCAACTAAACAACATACAAACAGCACAAATAACAGATCAAAGTTGACACTGTGAGAATTACCCAGTTCCAGTGAAATGTACAGCAGAGTATCATCAGCATAGCAGTTATATGGGGAATTGTGTTTTTCTAAAAAGAGAACCATTAAAGATAATTAAATAGGACCTAAAACAGATTCTTGTGGTACTCCGCAGTAACCTTAACCCTGAGTTATTTGGTGTCAATTTACAATTGCCGTTTGGCCCCTCTGATTTAATACAATAGTATTGATACCTGCTTATGAAACCCAGTCAATCGGTTGATAACAGTAAACTGGTGGTTTAAAGATACCAACAAATCGCTGGACAAGTAATGCTTGTCCAGTAAAATACTTTTGCAATCACTAAAGGCAACACTTTCCATATAGCCTGAGCTGTGCAGTTGATGAAACCATTCTCCCTCGAGCTCACACACTCTTTCCAGCCCTGGATAAGACGTTTCGAGCTCTCCCCTGGGAGCGGGACTCATGGAAGCAGATTGCTCGTCCTGTAACGCTGCGTGATGAGAGCCTACCTGAAGTGTGGACGACCCACTTGAGGCCGAACTAATCGGAAGGCAGAGCCTATTGAAACATGTGTGTGAATGTAGGCCAGTGGCTGTGAAGCGTCAACATGTACTGAAGGATGTGATTACCACTGACTCTGTACCCTATAGAGACCACATGGCACATGTCAGCTCACATCAAGCTCTCCTTGGCCTCGGAAGGATGATGGTATACAGGGAAGGCCTGCAGATTTATTTTAAATGATAAATATTTCCTCACGATATTTTCCAATGCATCACCGGCTGCTGTGTAATGTGTCATTGTAGGAGTCTTCAAACTGCATCCACGCTGCATTAGTTCTGCAAGAAATGTTGTTCAGTGTACAAACAGTTCATCGTTTAATCAAAAGTTCAACTTTTTTACGAAAGGAAATAAATCTGTATCCGAATTCTTTTTACATTTTGTTGATTGATGGTCTGTTTTACATCTTCCCTCCGTTCATCATTAATCTTCATTACAAAT
This sequence comes from Anoplopoma fimbria, assembly GCF_027596085.1. Lineage (NCBI taxonomy): Eukaryota > Metazoa > Chordata > Actinopteri > Perciformes > Anoplopomatidae > Anoplopoma > Anoplopoma fimbria. The sequence goes on from NC_072458.1 coordinate 21,940,317, forward strand.
CCAGGAAGCAGCGTGTCCTGAAAGCAAGCCAGAAATAAGAGTTTGGAGGCTGAGGTGATGGATCCACAAATAGCACTGCAGGAGAGCTGAGCTCAGAACTTTTTACAGTTTTGAACTACAGTTTACATTAGCATTTCTTTTGATCAATCATAACCAGTGCCTTGCACAAGTGTTTGAGTCCGCTAGCCTTTAGCAGAATGTATTTTCCATAACCACAATGTTTGTCTAACCTCAGCTCTACCGTAGTTTACATGCACAGATATTGTAGAAATTGATAATTTCCTAAAATCAGGTAGATTATGAATATTCTGTTCTTATCAAAGTCAATAGTAGGTTCTCTGGTGTGTATGAAGTCAGTGTTGGCAGGTGGGGTGAATTCCATTGTTGCCCACACATGTGCCCATGCATTTACACACCCACACACACACACACACACACACACACACACACACACACACACACACACACACACACACACACACACACACACACACATTGTGAGTCACAGTGCAACACAGCCTACTGTATCAGTCTGTGGGTCGCCATGGGGCCGATGGGGCCACTCAACCATGAAAGAGGCGTAACAGACAAGCACACAAACGCTCACACACACATGCACAATATCACATGCACACATTTATTTTTCCTTAAATGTGACATCCTGTTCTCTCGACCTCTCCTCTTGATGGTTTTGACCCACACAGAGTGACGTTTTCCAAAAAGTGAGAACACGTTTTGAGAAGCAAAACCAAAGCAAACCACGTGAGTTGACTCCATTTCCCCTGGCTCCATACTGGAGATGTATGTATTCTCTGCTGTCAATCATTTTCTGCATTATGTAGGAGAAAAAAAAAAAAAAAAATGAATGAGCACACTCACACTACAGCTCCATGTTTGGGTGTTTTGCTCATTAATGAGTTACTCGGTGTTAATTGTTGCTTGTGTGTTTGGATCAGTCACTCTGTCAGATGTGTCCTCAATTCCAGCCAGCATCTCATGCCATGCTGTCTTCTTCTCCCTCTAGCCTACATCACTGTACCCCCCCCATCCTCTCACTAACACACACACACACACACACACACACACACACACACACACACACACACACACACACACACACACAGTCCCACCTCCCTTTAACCAAACTACAGTGAAGCCCATACGAGCGATTCTCCGCAGTGCTGAAAGAGCAGAGTGAAGTAAAGAAGGAGGAGGAGGAGGAGTGAAAGAGGGGGAGAACAGAGAGGAGGAGAGGGGAGATACGGGGAAACACGAATAGAGAGAGAGAGAGAGAGAGAGAGAGAGAGAGAGGAGGTGTGCGGCAAGAGCAAGAAAGAGGCAGAGAGAGAGAGAGAGAGAGAGAGAGAGAAAGGGAAACTGCAGATTTGGTGTCCAGGCTTCCCAGTGCGCACACATCTCTCCCCGGCTGCCGTCCGACCAGCTCTCCGCTCTGCAGGGTGAGTAAAGCTTTCTGCTGCACCAACACATCCATTCCACCCATGTATCACCTCACCTCACTCCAAACCTCCTCCTCTCTCCTCTCTCCTCCTCTCTCCTCCTCTCTCCCCCCTTTTGCATCTCGCACTCTTGTTTTGGGCGAGCTGCGCGTCTCCTGGTTGCGCACGGATAAGGACTTTGTGTTTCGGCTGCAGGGGATGAGAGATGATGCTCATGCATGTGGATGTGTGTTGAGAGGACATGTTCCTCTTCAAACAAATACAAAAATGAGATTGTATCAAAGAGAGCAGCCTGAAGTCTGTCTGCACTGCCTGTTTGCTGGCCTGTTGGCGGAGGAATGCGGAGGGGGGAGAAGGGAAAAGTGTGTGTGGACGATGTGTCACTACAGTGTGTGTGTGTGTGTGTGTGTGTGTGTGTGTGTGTGTGTGTGTGTGTGTGTGTGTGTGTGTGTGTGTGTGTGTGTGCTCTAAAAAGTCTTGGCTTCGTCTTGGGGAACCCATCCTGTGATACTGTTCCAGCAGACTGCAGCACTTCTTATTGGGTCCACTCTCTCTCTCTCTCTCTCTCTCTCCTTATTGTACATATATATGCATAGTGTGTGTGTGTGTGTGTGTGTGTGTGTGTGTGTGTGTGTGTGTGTGTGTGTGTGTGTGTGTGTGTGTGTGTGTGTGTGTGTGTGTGTGTGTGTGTGTGTGTGTTATAGCCAAAGAAAAGGGATGAGGAGACAAATTGGTTTCTCTTTTTAATTTCCAGCTATTTCCCCATCTGCATTCTGGTGATGTTAATATAATGTATGATGTTAATACATCAACTGGTCATGATAATACATAATGATAAAATGACAGAACAATTCCATATTCCATATTAATAGATTAAGATACATTATATCACAATTTCTCACAGCTTTCATGGTGTTAAAGTAGACCTTGAAATGGAACGTTTGTAAAATATGTGTGAATGCCTCTCACAGATATATATATATATATATATATATATATATATATATATATATATATATATATCACATCTTACTGTGAACACTCTATATACATATATAAATATAAATATATATATATATATATAATATATATATATATATCTCACAATGGAGGGGTTTAACCTTTATGTGAAAGCTTTTGTATTAGCAGTTCTAATGCTGCAGTAATGTCATGTGAAATGGGAGTCAATGGCTGAAAACGTTCCCCATGGTTACAACATGCAAGAGTTCAAGACATCAGACATCCAAGATGAATATTGTGAGTGTGCACAGTAAAGTGTGTTTTACCTCCTGAATGAATAGTTATCGTGCTGATGAGGGCTCGGCGATGAGGCAAACATTTTCTCTCCCGATAGAATCATTTCAAAGATACACATCACGATGTGGCAGGTTTTCTGCTAATTCAATAAACAAAAAGGCACGTCTGAAATAACCATATGTTTTTGTATGTTGACATATGAAAAGTATTTTCTCATTTGATTCAGAATTAAGAAATCTGAGTTAGTAAATGCTTGTTATTATCAATTTAGACGATGAAATAGTGTAACATGATATATGATTTCATCACGATACGATTCCATTGAAAGACGATAAATAACCGTATTGAATTATTGCCCAGCAGGTTGTTTTTTTTTCTATGATAGGCAGAGTCGGCTGTGAGGGAATATAAATAATTTGCATTTTCCACAGTAGCATTTAATATGGTGCAGTGGCCTTGATTGGTGCATTTAAGTTTACATCTTTTGTGATAAAACGAGATTTTCAAGTCACAATTACAACCAGGATGGACGTCCAAGGATGGTACATATGACAACGTCCATATGACATGAATGCAGCTTAAACAAACACTGTTTTTGGATCCTCAGCTGCAACTTTGCGATTTTCTAGCTGGCTGTAGAAAAACAACTCTAGTCCTCTCTCTGGATTTGTTAAAAGAGCAAATAATGAATTTGAGACCTGGCCAGCTAAGAGGAAGACCTCGCCTTAGTGGCCTTGGATGAAGAGTGTTTGCAGACAAAGTTTGACTTTCTCTCATGTTTGTTGTTTCCCGCAGCAGTAAAATAGATTGGTTTGGAAGAGGATGTAGAACAGGATAGTTAGGAACCAACCATAGATGAACGTGTTATGGTCATGCTGTCATTGTCTAGAAGGTGATCCACTGGAAATACTTCTAACCATGGCCACTCAAACTTTACTTCAATGATGGAAACCAAAAAGAAAAGCACCAAAAGTAAATGTTTCAGCCATCTAAAACCTCAAATAAAAACCTCAGGAATCAGAATCTAAAGACAAGGGTCTTCTTCAAACTGCTGCCATTTTGAAACTGTCCTCCAACAATATAACAAGACGAATTCCATCTGAGAAGAGAAAATACAGAGACCAGTTCTGCTTATATTGACCAGAAAAGCTCCTGCTGTTCTGCTCTTTATTATCTTCATTATCTCCTGCTACACCAACACCATGAAGCCGAGCTACAAGAAAATGCATAATGACAACACAAGAACAATTTAGGAAATGGATTAAACCATAAACAATATAAAGAATAATACACACATGTTGGTTGAACTTTAATCGTACAATGTATTACTGTCTCACATACCCTGTACAGTGGGTCAGGTGTAATAGACAACCATTTAGTTGACTGCAGAGACGTTTACAGATCCGTCCTCTGGTTGTATAAGACGTGAAGCATCATCATCATCATCATCATCATCATCATCATCATCATCGGTTGCAGCTCTCTGAGGTGAGTGGAAATGAATCACACAGTAACTTCAGTTGTTTAAACGGCTGATTGATGGCGTGAGTCACCGATGGCGGCAGGGTCAGCGCTTCGGTTCCCACCGGGGTTACTCGAGGTTCTGTAAAGTCCTTGAGATACATTTGTCCACCAGAGAGAACTCTGCTGTCATATTCATAGACTCCAGTTTTCATGTTTAAAAGCAAACTGTCGAATCTACCCCTGATGAAACATTTTACAAGACTTTAAAGAGTTTTAAATGACGCCTATAACAGCATTAACAGCACGTTTCTTGATCTCAATCTGGTCAACGAATTCTAGAGAACACCTCTTCAAGAAAAATCTAACTAATTACAAGTTTGGCTCTGACTTGTTTAAGCCTGACTTAATCCTGAGCATTATTAAAATCCAAACTTTTACAATCACCCTGCTTGGCTACAGAAAAGTTAAGTCTAGATTCCACATTCCTGTGCGTTCACAACTGAGAACAGTCAGGTATCGACAGCAAGCTTTAGATTATATAATAACAATCACATATTTTACATATTTTAATGTCTCAAAATGAAATAATAGTATAACGGAGAAGTTAATGAGAGTGGATTGATTGAGTTTGTCCAAGGAGATGATGGTGGAAGCTTTTGCTCTGTCTGCTATGTTTTGCATTGGTAACAACTAAGGGCATCTTTTTCTGACAAGCGACCTCTTGTGGCTCCATTGGTAATGACTGTTGGTTCTGAGAAGCAACAGCAGAAGTGGTTTGGTATAGTTTTAATACTGCATAACCCGTTGAGCATGACGGTTGGGCATGGACAGTGTTTGACTGAGGACATGGGATGCAAACAGAAGTCTCTAATGTCTTAACTTTCTTATAACTACAACCCTAATCCTCTCCTCACCTTGACTAAGTCGTTTTGAGTTGCCTAACCAAACCTTGTTTTGCGGCAATAATGTTTAAGGTGAGGTACCGGTAGTCGATAGTTTTAAGGTGTCCACTGAAATAACCCTATACCAAGTAGTAAAGTACTTTTTTTGTGCCTAGATGATGAATAAAATGACAAATTCTAGGCTTTTTGCCCGCAGCCAATCACTGCAAGCGTTATTTGATTTAATGCAACGTGTGATCGGCTCACTACTGCAGCAGCTACAACCCGTACTGCTACTACGGCTCTCAGAAAAGAGAGATGTTTGAGCCAGTGGCTATCAGCTAACGGTGCGCTAACAGAGTTAACAGAGCTAACAGTTTATCCTGGGGGGGGAACTGGACAGTGGACGTTACGCTTCTGCGACAGGGGTTAAGTGTGTTCGAAACAAAATAGTACATACAACTTTATCCCTGAATGCCACATACAGTACGTATATCTATTTGGATGCATCCCTCTGCCTTGCAAATCTCAAAGAGCTGTGTGTGTTTTGCATTTTCATTGTCTCAAAACAATTAATCCTACAGATGGGGATGAGGGAACACACTTTTCATGGTGTTGCACTCCTTTGTTCAAACAAAAAGCAGATCTTTTAGAGTTGCTAGCTTTCACCGCCAGCAGCAGTTATATATTTCCAGTGTTTGTATCGTCCATTCCCCCTCCGGTCAAAACCAAATGTGACCTCAAACACACATTTCTTTCCACCATTCAAAACGGAGTGAAGGTGAATGAATGTGTGTGGCTGTGTGGATTTTGTGAATACTAGCTGCTCTGCTCATGCACAGGCATGTAGGATGTGTCACACTTCACACTGGCTGCCTGCCAGCTCTGGTGCATGTGTGTGACGTACAGTGTGTGTGTGTGTGTGTGTGTGTGTGTGTGTGTGTGTGTGTGTGTGTGTGTGTGTGTGATGCACAAGGACTTTCCTCTGTTTTTGGGCCAAGGTCTTTCCCAGTAAGCTCCCTTTCCTTTTCTTCTCCCGTCCTCTGTTATTCCCCCGCTGTATCTCTGCTTATCCCTCCGTCTATTTGATCTACCTCTCCTCACCACATTAACAGTCTCTTTCAGGCCTCCCCTCGTTTTCTCCACAGTGTGTGTGTGTGTGTGTGTGTGTGTGTGTGTGTGTGTGTGTGTGTGTGTGTGTGTGTGTGTGTGTGTGTGTGTGTTTTCTTACCCGCCGCATAAGCTAATTATCTTTATCAGTCCAGCAGTCGCTCTGCAGACTGCAGGACGAGGGGTTGTTTCCCAAAGCTTTCATCGTCTTAAGTACCGCTTTGAGGAATGAGAGTGTTGCTGCGGCTCCTGGAGACGTGAACGTGGTTCAGCATCGTTCTCAGGAACATCTCGTCTGGAGAATATTGATGCTATTTTAAAACATAATTTGTTTTTTGGCAATTTGGAAGCAAATGTTGTTGATGTTTTTTCTATTTTCTTGAACAGCACTTACCTCCTCCTTCACTGTTCCTTCTCTGCTTGTCCCTTCTCTCCTCTGTTTCTGTCTTTCTTCCTTTCCTCATTCCTTCATAACTCTATTATTACTTTTTATAATCCTTCTGAGCAGTTCTTATCTCTCAAAGCGTTCTCCATTCGACCCCTTCCTTCTGTCCTCATTCCCTTTTACAAATTAATCTGCACTTCTTTCATCCCATAGATGTAGCTGACCTTCTAACCCTCCCTATTCCTTCTTCTTTTATCTCTCTCGCTCCCTCTTTATTTGTTCCCTCCGTCCTTCCTTTCATCATCTCCTCCACCCGTGACTCCTCTTTGCTCTTCCTCATGTCTTCTATTCTTCCCATCTTTAAATATCCATCTCTTTTCCTGCCAGTTGGCACAATCCCCTCACTGCTGACAGAGGGACATATTGTCTTCTCTACAGAAAGCAACCTCCTCAGTCGTAAGCTAACCTGAGAACGCCATCTGTGGAGCCCCGCCCGGCACCATGGGACATGTAGTTTTCGTGGTGCTCAGCAGTTGCTTCGCCCTGCTTCGTATTGACCCGTCGAGGCTTTCATCTCTGTTTCATCCAATTCCCCCTTTTTTTTTTTTCACACGATTCATATTGGTGTCAGGTTGAACTGTGCTAGTAATACTGTAGTCATGAGCACAACCCGACAAACTTAAAATGAATTTGAATAGCCACCATTGTTTTTTATGAGTAATTAAAACAAAATCATTCAATAACTAATTTGATGTTAATTTAAATGTTAATGTTCTTAATGTTGTTTTAAAAGCTTTCTCCACATCGCCAGCGATATATTTATGGTTTCAAATACAAAATCCCTTCGCAAGAATTCAGCTTTCAAATAAACGTTTTTTAAGAGTAAACAAAATGAATCAGAGCGAGCTTCATTAAAAACTCCCATGTGAAGAATGTAAACTTCCCTGTTTCATTAAACACAGCATGTCATTGCTTTCTTGATATATAACCAGCCTTTTTTTAACTATTTCACTGAAATGAAATATAAAGCCAGTAAAAACTTTTAACGGCTTTAATTCTTAAGAATATCTTTGTTTCATTAAATGTTTAGACTTAAATAAGCAAAAGAGTTTAACACTCCAACATTCGACTTTGATCACATTTAACTGACAGTGAACAAACTACGCAACTGTCATCAAAATTGGAAAGTGTATGCCTGTACAGACTGAGAGGACGACAGCGATCTTTTATCTAATAATGACTCATTCACCACTATTTGTAATGTGTCCAAAGTCTTAATATCCGATACTAATCCCTTGTTATTGCTCCATTTTTATCTGATTACCAATTCAGTCCACCTTGTTTGTGTGTCTTAATGGATACGTTTGTGTCTTTATTCATTAAGTGAGTCGCCCTGTCACCATCACAGTCATCACCAATAAAGAGGCTCGTTAGATAAAAAACATCTCTCACACCGTACAGCACAATGTGCTCTTTATTAAGTAAACGACCTTTTTTCCGGAAATTAATTCATATGTACAAAGCTCCTGATTAAAGGAACGTTATTAGCACTCCTACACTGCCAGGCCTGCTTTAATTAGTAACGCACACTCATTCATTAAGTCGGACCTCATTGAGGATGCTCTAAGCCTCCAATAAAAATTAAAACAGAATTAATAATGAATCCAAATAAAAAATGAAAATGGGCTGAGGACATTTACGTCGGGGCCTGTTGCTTTGTAATGAAGGAGCCAGTCATGGATTAAATTTAACCCCTCGGCTATGTTCATTTTTTTACTTTGGGAAACTACGCTGGAGGGGTGCAGCTGGCTGGCTCACAATGCTTTCGGGTCTGTGGTCATGTACTTATTCAGTGAACCATTTTAAAGTCCGCTAACACAGAAGGAACATTGTCAGATGGTGATATATAACAGGATGACAAAATACATCAAATGAAACCAGTAACTTTTTCTCCAGCACTACAGCTGACCGTCTGACCTCTGACCTTTTCCTCCTAAAGGAAAACTAGCCATCAGTAGAAGAGCCTATAAGTGTTTCAATAATAGATGTTTTCTATGGATGGAAAAGCGTGGAAAAGGAACCAATATATACTGTTCTTGTTATGTACAGCCATCATTGACAGTTGGCAGCAGACCGGATGCTAACAGCAGCCTCCCGTATTAAAGTCAGCAGCTTTGTTGACCGAGCTATCCAACTCAACATCCTTCCTAAGAGGCTTTGTGGTGCTGTATCAACATCATATTTTCTCTGTTTCTACAAAAGGTCCTTGTCAGGTCTTTTCACTGTTTGAACAAACAGGGGCAGGCTCAACATCAAACAGAAACTGGGTCGAGGAAACATTAAAGAGGGGGCATTTTTGAAAGCTGAAACATCCTAAAAATGAAATAACCACTTTGACTTTCCGGTTTTAAACAACGTTAATGTTCAGAAGACCAAAAAAAAAAAGCCTGAAGAGAGAGAGAGAGAGAGAGAGAGAGAGAGGGGGGGAGGAATGAGTGACAGCGAGTGTACAGTATCTGACAGCAGAGAGGAGAATCAGTGCTGTTGGGTGAATTGAGGATTTCAGCACCACAGTGGTGGACAGCTCCCCAGTGTCCTGCTCACTGCTGGACTCTGGAACATGATTCTCCTCTCGTGTTTCTATGGTGATTTGTAAATGTGTACACAACAAATCATACACAAGAAAAATCTAAATATGGCAAAACATGTACAGTATATCTTAAAATGGAGTTTTAAAATGTAAACAGAGATGGACACAGATTTATAAAACATAAGGCAAATAGATGGAAGAGCTATTTTTATTACAGAACATAACATTATTGTTCTGCCAATAATTAATGGAAACACATTGTGATTTATTTTCTCTTTTTTTCAGTTTTATTTATACAAATATTTTAATCAAAATAGATTTAATTGAAACAATAAATCTACACTGAAATTAACTAATTTTGTAATAACACAGATTTCCTTTCATCAGTCTTTAATTATGTCCCTTCTATCCTCCCGTTCTTCCTTATTTCCTTCCGTCCTTTCTTCCTTCTGTCCTTGATTCTGTCCTGCCTTTTTTTACACACTTCTTCCTTCCCTCCTTTCTCACCTTGCTTCCTATCCTCCATCCTACTTTTGTTCCTCCCTACTAACAACCCTTCCTCCATACCTTTCTCATTCTCTTCCTACTTCCCCTCCAAATACCTTTCCGTCCACCTTCCTCTCTTCATGCTATCTCCTGAGGACCTTCTCTACCTCCTTTCTTCCTTTCCTCAACTCCTAGCTCCTCATCTGCCTTCTCTTCCCCCCTTCTTCCTCCCATCATCATCCTTTTCTCCTAAATCCTCGTTCACAAGCATCCACCCTTTCTCCCCTCTCTACTTTCTCTCCTCCTCCCCCTTCCCTCACTCCTTCTTCACCACATCATTACCTCTACACTCCATTCATCTGTAATTCATTACATCACCTCGGCTGCTGGATTCTCCCGGCACACACACAGAGCTAGTTAGCGGCTGGTGCGACCTGGGAATTGTGGTTTTATTCTCTGGGCTTAAACTACAAATAGAACCTCATCCCAGCCCATTTGTTGTCAGCTATCTCAGCAGACACAGGCTTGGCTAATTTTCTGTGTGTGTATGTGTGTGTGTGTGTGTGTGTGTGTGTGTGTGTGTGTGTGTGTGTGTGTGTGTGTGTGTGTGTGTGTGTGTGTGTGTGTGTGTGTGTGTGTGTGTGTGTGTGTGTGTTTGTGCCCTGACCCATCATAACAGTTCTTGTCCTCCAAACACACATTTTCTTCAGGCTTCCGTCTTTCTGTAGTTTTAGAGCCACAGTTCAAGACGACATTGAGTAAAGAGCATAAATATGAATAATTCATAAACATGGACAGACGTTTATTTTGTTAATCAGTTTGCAGATGTCGTCCTGATCCATCCAAAATACAGCATATTGCCAAGTGGACATGTAGAAAAGATTGAGGCCAAGTCGAACTGGAGCGAGAAGGAGACAAACTATTTTCTGAGATGATTAATAATACGTTGATGGTACATTTTTAAATTCTTAAATAGTAACAGAAATATGAAGATAATCAGCAGACTATGTCTTTTAAAATGGTTAACAGCAAGTGCTTTGTCTTGATTATTTAATGTATAACAATACAAATAAATTGAATATATAGGCATTCTTACAGCTTTGTTGATGATATCCTCTATATAGAAATACTCACTCCCAACTCGTCAAATACCACTAATGTTAAGTGACCCTTAGCTTCAAACTATGTTGTCTAAGTACTCCTCCAGTGTCAGAGAGTATGGTTCCAGCTTTCCACTATTTACTTAGTGTCCTTTCAAAATAAACTACTGTCTTCATAGGAAGTTTAGGTTAAAAAGTAAAAACAGAGTTTGTTTTTGTCTCATACAGAAGCTACAGGGTTCCTCTGTGCGTCGGTGTCAGACGACTAGGAGCACTGACCCAGCGCCGCTGTGTGACGGGTTGGGAGAGAGAACGTGTTGACAGAAATGACAGCATGCCCACAAAAGACTCTTTTTGGGGGAATTTGTATTGATACGACTAAATTGAATATATACGAAAAGGCACATCGATTACCGTGAATTATGTATTGGCAGCAAAAAACACATCCCGTTGAGGCATTGATCAGACTGAGACACCGAGCTGACAGAAAGAGTCGTAGGTGGATTTTCAAAAAAATGAAAGATTTACAAATGTCTGGGCCCATACAGAGTATGAAATAAACATAACTTGACTTAACATTAACTGATACACAAAGATTTAACAATACAAAGACAGACACTACCATCTAAAGTACAAATACAACAAAACAGGATCAGTCTGTCAGTATGAATAGGTTTATTAATAACCAAAACAAAAGCAACAACACATACATAAATGAACGGGTGGATTTCAAAAAGTAGCAGTAAGTCTGTATGTTTCAGTGACGAGACCTTCAAACAGCATGCATTCAGCGATGTGAGACAGTTCTCTGAGTCCTGCAGGTACTCGGCTCTGCCTCCTCCGCTCTGAGTGGAGGACGGAGGACTTGTGTGTTTTGACTCATCAGCTCTGAGCGTCTAACTGCCTCTCACCTTGAGCCCTGACATTTCCAACACTAACACCGATGCTTATTTACACGAGCCTCGCACAAATCACCTTTGTCTCGTTCGGAGGGACGTGACTTTCAGAAGCGCTGACGTCTCCCAAAGCGTCCGACGTCTGTCAGTGACGTCATCGGGGGTTTGACTCCGCAGACGGGAGAGAAAGTCACGGCTCTCTTTCCTCCCTCTTTCTGCGCTTCAAAACTCTGTATGTTCTGCAGCAGTTTTTGATATATTGCATTGAGTTGTAGCTTTAAGATTCATGTGTTGCCTGAAAAAGCAACTGTCTGGCTTCCTCCACAAACGCACACATAACCTTCTTGTGACTTTTGAATATCTATAACTTATCGGCAAAGAAGTATTCAGAATGTAAGATCGTCCTTGGTTGAGGTCATTCCCGAAAGTTCATCTATTTTTAAGAAGTCTTCCGATCAGAATTCTAGACTTTCATGTGTGTGTTTGCACATGCATGTTCGTCGTTTGCCTAAATGGTCACATGTGCACACGTGAGGATTTGCACTGACATCACCGCCACATTCCTGACATGTCTGCCGTTATTCCTCGAAGGGGTCTTGATGGGCAGGGTTCTCCTGAGGCGAGGGCGTGTTTAACCATATCAAATATTTGTAACGTGTGACTCATGTCTGAGTGAGCGAATCCACTCTGACAACGCTGAGTCTGCTCTGCGGCGTCTCTGCCTGGGCGATGAGGTCACTCCTCACTCTCTTCCTGCCTGACAGCAACTTTCTTTTTCGCCTCTTATCTGTTCGCTTCTGATCTTGTCTGCTGAGTTCATTTTGTTCTCGGCTGCTCTCTTATCGGCTCTGCTGCTCTCTTTCTCAGCCTCATCAACAGCGTTTTAAGAGTCCGACCTCCTTCAACATCTTGTTTTCAATGTCAGCTATTTGCCGTAAAACACGAGAATTATTACAACCATAAAAAACCTTTTTAAAACGGGCCAATGTTAAAAAAACAAGGTTGACAACCATCCTCCTGCAGGCTGTGTGTATCTGCTTTACATATTCATTGAGAATATACACTCAGAAATGTTTATTTTGGTGCAAAGAGGAGAGATGGTGCTAATTTGTAAATGCAAACAGAGCCCTAAAGCCACAAACGTTTCTGTTCCACAACAGCAACACGAAAGTTATGACCTGCAGCTTCTCTGACTCTTCTCACACTGAGGTCAGCTCAAGTCGTTAGAACAACCTGTATGTAGCATTCCTGGTTTGAGCACACTTCTTCACTGTTTTCTTTTTCTTCTTTAAGTTATGTAAAATGACATTCCTTGACAAATAGTCCAGTGCAGTAGTGCAACTGGAGTTACATGATGTTAACCCCATTCTCATTACCCAGGGTGTCAAATACCGACATGTTACCAAAGTCACCACAATGGTCATAGCCAAGTGTCAGTATGTGACATCATGGAAGAAATCGTGGAATCATAGAAACCATATTATTTTTTGCACAATCCATTAAAAAAAATGCAAAGTAATGTGATTTAGATATGGCATTTACAGAAAAGTCTGGATAACTGTAATAAAAAAGAAAGGTAAAACACACAAGAGAAAGAAATGTTAAAGGAATACTTCAACCCCAAAATGAACATTTGTTTATGAATGACTGGCCTTTTGTTGCCTTGAATTCCTGTAGAAAACTTTCACGCCTACATGGTGAAGAAAGAAATAAAAATGAATTGAAGAAAGGAAAGCTATAACAAACAACTCACACAACTCCTGCAGTATAATCCAAGATTCATGTATCAACTCGTAGCCTCACTACTTCACAAACACATGCATATTTACTAAAACTTTACTTTTTAAATCCCTTATTCATAAACATGACTCACACGTGTCAGAACACCTTATGCATGTGATATTAATAACATATTAACACCCTTTTTTCATTGCCAAAAGTAGAGCTTGTACATTATTCACTTAAACTATACGTGTCAGTTTTCCCATGAATATCGTGTAACCTTTTAATGCCCATAAGGCCCACAGCGTGTTTTATTAAACTTTATTAATATGATTCAACTTCAGCTTTAATTATTTCTTTGCCCTGCAGCTGCATGTCTTCTAGCCGTATATACAGCCGTAATTGTGTCTAGTCCAGACAGAAAATAGTGTGATTGGACAGAAATATCAGACTGATGATGATGTTTCACGCCTTCTTCACATCCAGAGACCACAACATGGTGAATGTGACCTCCATTTTGACTGGATGGATGAGGATGTGTGTGTGTGTGTGTGTGTGTGTGTGTGTGTGTGTGTGTGTGTGTGTGTGTGTGTGTGTGTGTGTGTGTGTGTGTGTGTGTGTGTGTGTGTGTGTGTGTGTTGTGTGTCAGTCTGTCTGTGTGTGAGAGAGAGATTCTCAGTGTGTGAACAGCTGAAATGATGCACGGCAGAGGCAACGTTTCTGCCCCCTAGTGAGAGTCAAACTGCACTGCATGTTACCTGGAGGCCTGACAGACTGGTGTGACGTACTGGAAACCAGTAGGGGATCATTAGATGATCACCACAGACTCCAAGGCTGTGATCGAACTCCAAAGGCTTCATCTTTGTAGTCTAAAATGTGCAAAATCTAAAGATTTAAAAAAAAAAAAATCATACTTTGGCCCTTTTAGTGGAAATTCTGTATGCTTAGCATTACTGCTTGCCGCTTATATCAATCACTACAGTTTTTTTCAATGTTTAAAAAAGTTTTTTGTTTTTCTGGATTATACACTGAATTAACTATTAACAGGATGCTGCTGTCAAGTCAGATGACAAGATTTTTGCTGTTTTTGGCATAAAAAAAGGATTAAATATTGATTAATGCCTGGACACAGAACTGACTGCCTCCCAAAAGGGAACAATTGAGTCACATTGTGTCATTGTTGAGGCGGAATGACTCCCATTCAGTGTACGTTTAAAGTATATACTCATTCTTCTTTACATTCTGTATAATGTTGTTTTCTGTCGGGGTCCAAATTAAGGTTTTCCATTCTATCTTATTTTTTTCTTGGACCATTCACTTCCTGTAAGGAGTAGGATTCTCTGCCTTTCTCCAAGTGCTTCATTTTTACTGGCCTTTCGACCCGTGGTCCCTTGACATGTAAAGAAAATCATCTTTAGATCTCAGGACCGTTATGATGAGCTGTTCAATGCTTTCCAATCCAGTTCGTCCAAGGTTGTTCTCCTCTCGCGCTCTCAGTGGATCTCCTCTCTTTCGTCTTTCGTCTTTCATCTCGTCTCCTGTCCGATACCACATACATATTTAACAGCTGGAGTCAATAAAAGTCAGGAAAGATATAAATCAGAAGCTCCTCACTCATCGTTTTTGGACCTCTCTGATCTGCTTGTGCATATTTTAAGATTGACAAAATCAATGATTTAAATCGATCTTTGTCCTCTCCTCACCTATTGTTTCTCACGCCTTGCCTTGTTTTTGTTTTTGAATTCATTCGCCTCTCTCACCCTTGAATAAATAAAGTGAACACCTCTCTGGCTACCCATTGTGTTTGTTCATTTACATCCAACACATGGATGCATGCAGGCTGAGTCCTCCTCTGATCAGTAGCAGCGTATTCTTTGTCTCCACAGATGAGTTCGTTCAGTACGAGGGCTCTGACGCTGCTCTCGTCGGTCTTCGGGGCGTGCGGCCTGCTGTTGGTGGGCGTCGCCGTGTCGACGGACTATTGGCTGCTGATGGAGGAGGGCATCGTCCTGCAGCAGAACCAGACCACCGAGGTCAAGATGGCTCTGCACTCCGGCCTCTGGAGGGTCTGCTTCGTGGCCGGTTGGTAACAATGTCACGTGACCATCTGCTGATTATGTTGATGAAGTGTTTTTTAGCACGGCACTTTGAATTGTGTTGGTTTGATCTGTCAGGTACTAATGCTAATTTAATGTCATTATTTGTTTGAGTTGCAGAAACAATTTATAGTTACTTTTGAACTGTTTTTTTAAATTTCACAAAGCAAAACCAAGTGCGTTTTTGGCATATTGTAGACCAAAGGATGGGTTCTGGCTGGACTAATACTGCACCAGAACTTGAGAGGAACCAGTCAGACCACCTAGTGCAGGATGACTGATTTTCAACAGCACACACTGGATGAATTGACCCTTTGCTAAGTCCCACTTTCGAAACACTGACTGGCCAATCATAGCGTAGCATCAGCATCTCTCCTGGGTTTGAGCCTCGTGTTTCAGATGTTCTTCATTCATAGGCCGGTTTAGTAGATTTGGAGCTAGTTATGGTTAAACGTTGTGTGGCAGTAATACTTCCTGTTTCGTTCCTACGTGAAAACCTGTGGAGCTAACATTAGCATTGGCACGTTAGCACTATGCTACGCTAGCTACTGAATGTCAACTAACTGTACACACATGCTGCCTTTTCTCTTTAACGGTTGTTACAGTGAATAAATAAAGCGTACATAGTGACAGCGTGGGCTCCATGGTAACTATGACAGCTTGACGGAGTAGCAGCCGGGGGGCGGGGCTTAGCAGAGGGTCACTGGCATCAGATGAGCATTGTTACCCTAACCCCTGACCCCAACATCACATCTAATGTCGGCTGATTTACAGACACAGATTATGTTTAAATTGAACTTTTTCACTCTGGTTGAATTTTATCTTTAGAGATACAAAAAAAGTGTTTATTCATGCATTCAAACACACACACACACACACACACACACACACACACACACACACACACACACACACGGCATCAGGGAGGACACCACGGATACAAATAAGTGTCCTTATTGCAGTAGCTGTCTCTGTGTTTCGGGTCACGGCGGTGTTGCTCTGGGGAGGCGGCCATGTTTGTGTTTCCCTGTTGTCTGACGCCTGGTACAAAAGGTCAGAGGAGGAAAACGCTGGTGGCATTTGGAACGGCCGTGTGCGTGTGTGTGTGTGTGTGTGTGTGTGTGTGTGTGTGTGTGTGTGTGTGTGTGTGTGTGTGTGTGTGTGTGTGTGTGTGTGTGTCCTATCTCTCTGCCTACAGTTTGAGGTTAATTGTTGTGTCTGTATTCAGCTCTTCTCTCTCTCAGCTCAAACCTTGTTTTCTCCTGAAACCTCCTGACCTCCATCTGTCTCTTCGTCTAACTCACTTTTTCTCTCACTTCCATTCTGTGTCTCCCTTTTTCTCCCCCATCATAATCTCTTTTGGGGTCTCTCTATCCTCTCTCACCTCTCTTTTCATTCGCCCTTTCCGAAATCTCTGTTGTTTGTCTCTCAGTTGGTCTGCCCTTTCTCTGTTTATTTTAATCTCTGTTTTTGGTTTGTTTTCTTCAGATTTTTATTTCCATAAGCAAATATTTCCAGAGTGTTTGTGACCCAAAGACGACCCAAGCGCCTCCGACTCATCTCTCTACTTTTCCAGTGTGTGTTATTCCTTCCTCTATCCCTCCCCTGATTCCTCTCTCTCTCTGTTTCAGGGCCAGAGAAGGGCAGATGTGTGGCGTCGGAGTATTTCACCGAGCCAGAGATAGAGATCACGACAGAAAATACAGCCAACATACTCAGTGAGTCACGGCCACACATACACATGAAGAATAGATCAAATGAAAATTGAAATGAAAAAAATGCGTTCAGAGAAGATTCTTCCTTGAAGGAAAAGAATGCAGTGCAATTTATTTAATGGTAAAACAGTCGGTCGGTATTTAACATTTTAAGTTTTCCAAATATGATATACAAAACATGATGCCAAGCAGAGAAAACACGTTTTTACAGTTCTTTGGTCAGGTTGAATTTAAAGGTCATACGAGACATATGCATGCATAAACTACATTTATCAGTTTTTATTATTAGTTTTTAGCTTAATAAGGTAATAACATTGAATGGAGGAAACCTCACCTTCTGGTTTCGCAATCAAAAAACCTTATTTGTGAGATAAAAGTTTTTTTAAAAAGTTAACGTCAAACTAAATAAAAGTTCATCTGTTATAGCTGTTTTTTTACCTCCAAAAGTGGTCGAAATATTCTTTATTTCTTGAACAATTCCAGTGAGGTTCTTGATGTCTTCTTGAGCTCAACTGGCTGTAAAACATTTACAAGGTGCTGGAAGGAAAATCATGTTAAAAAAAATATATATACACTACTGACAGTACAAGACAGGAGTGAACTTGACATATAGTGGGTCATTGATTATCTAATCTTGCTCGTCTCCTCCTGCCAACAAATATTTTACTAGGTAGTAGAACTAACTTAACCTTCCACGGATAACACCAGAATAATAAATTAAAAACCTGCATTTCCACCCGGTGGAAACCAGTTTTGTCTCCAGGGTTGCATGATAAGTTGACATTTTGAATAATGCTGGACAGAGAACCTTTGCAGAACCATTTCATTTTGAAGAACCCGGCGTACACTGAACATATCTCTTATTTGGTCAAACAGTAAATTAATGTGGAGAGCTCGCTGAAGTTCCCCACGGAGCCGTTTAGTCTCTGAGCTGTTTTAATGATTTAACATGTTGACTCTGAACCGGCTTCAAAGTGCTCCGCCCGCCGCCGCCGCCTCCGTCTCTTTGAAGTGGAGCACACAGTGTTGTTGGAGACACCGGGGGGAAGACATTTGGTCCGTTTAATGCCAGATAAATGTCCTCAGGTAGACGCACAAGTCCTAACACCGTAGTAGCACTGTGGGAGAAGTAGTTGAATAAATCATGCTGAGTGAGCTGCTGTAGACCGGAGGTTATGAGTATGCAGTGGAGGATATTGGAACATATTGTGAAAAAAGGACAACCAGAGAAGACATAATTATTGTGTCAATAGCATACCATTAACTACTTAATATTCTTTTATGTTATGCATCACAATGTGAAGTACACATATGTCCGCCTTTATAGCTGCATTGATCAATATTTTCATTATGTATAATCATGTGAAAAGCTTGTATTGATAAACCCACTGAGAATTATAATTTGAGTCTTTAGTTCCTCTCAGATCTATAGAGCGTTTTATGATCTTTCAGCTTCTTGTTTTGGTTTTACAGCCGGTTACTTCTCAGTTTTGATTCAGTCTCAGGCCTCTTATCAATGTTGTTTGAGCCAAAAAGCTCCAATAATGGATGATTGGTTAACATAAATGAACATTTAGCGGTCAGATATTACTTTCAGGAATTAGTGGACACTATAAGAAAGCTAAAAAAACCAGCAAATACTGGAGATGAATTCATAATTATGAATACAAGATTAGTGATTAGGAATAGTTATACAAAGGTCGGCCATGCTGGATGTAAGAATAGGCAGAACAAATTTGATGACATGACAAAGTAACGTTGAAAACACTGTAAATACACAAATTAGCCATCTTGATGCTTTTTTAATAAAATAAATAAACTACAAACTAACACTACGTCCCTGACACGTCCAAAAGTGATGCTAGAGGGGAACTTAAAACGAAATAGTTTGAAGTGTAGAGCCACTGACCAAGAATTGATATTTGACGAGTTGGGAGTGAGAATGTTTTGTCCAGACTCATAATCTATTCATTTAATCAGGCCAATTTAATATTCATAGTTTGCAAATCAAACTTGCTCAGGTGTTTGAGTTCAACATTTTTAACAAAATAAAGACCTGAAGAAACAAGTTGATTTTGAATTATGAATGTTTTCACTGTTAAGTTTTATTTTTATGATTGCTTCATTTCAGACTTACATTAACAAAGCCGTCATTAACGAGCCAGAATAGAATTTAAACTGGATTTTGGCCACAGCATCCTGCAACACCATTCTAAAGTAATGTTTCCCCTGCTAGTGTCTGCATGATCTTGCTTTAATAATATCTCTCCTTTTCTTTCCCCTTCCCACAATCCTCTCTGTCCTCCAGAAATGGTCCGTACTGCCACTCCCTTCCCCATGGTCTCCCTGCTCTTCGTCTTCACCGCCTTCGTCATCAGCAACATTGGACACATCCGACCGCAGCGCACCATCCTCGCCTTCGTCTCCGGAATATTCTTCATACTGTCAGGTACCGGTGCACACACTACAAACAGAGTCTGGGATCATAGGAGGCCTCTGGCCCGGCACAGAGAGTCTGGTTCATGCAGTGGGATTGTTCTCGGCTCGTACAGAACTTGTTTTGGTGCACAAGAACAAGGTTTGCATTGCATGTTATATTCTTGTAGAAGAAAATAGCAACCCCAGGCCTTTCTTGTCAAGGTTTGTTTCCATATTCTTCAATTATTGTGCTGTGTGTTGCAGTCAATGCAAAGCAGCCTGGGAGACAAACCTCAGAGCACAGCGGTCGGAGAACAAACACATTTTCTAGGAATGCGACTCGCTCAGTGAATTCAAAAGTAAATTCAAGGAAACTCCATCCAACTAATGAGATGGAAGCAACTCCTGTGAGGAATATTTTTTGGGGCCGTTCTGAAAGGTTTATGTTCAAGTAATTAAACCCGACCGTGAACTCTCCTCGGCTTGCTTTAGATTTCAGGCTTTGGCACGATGATGGTGAAGACTTAAAACTCGTCCCGCTATTACAGATATTAAGGCTTAAAGTAAAGCGTTCAGCGTATCAGATTTAAGAAAGGCTAAGGTTATAATTTCTCATAATGCTTTTGGACCTCCCTGTCCCCTGACTGTTTGTGGCCTTGTTGCAGAAGTATTTTCTTTTTACATTATGCAGCAACTCGAACGAACAGTTTGGAGCACTTGAGCTTTTTTGCTGTTTGTCCTTGAAGAACAGATGTATTTGTTCAAGTGCAAATACACTGCTGCACATGTTACATAACCACAATATACGCTATGGGTGCAAAGATTTTGCAGCATCTGGCAAAGAGTCAAACAGCTGCAGTAATCCTATTGTAATGCAACAAAATCATTTAATCAGTGCAAAGTGCAAAAAACAAGGTTTATAGTATAAACACTGAACAGGGTGTGACTGTAGATTAAAAAAGAAAACATTAGAAGCATAGACTGTATATAAGAAGTGAGCATAATTCATTTGACGTCATCCATTGATTTGTTGGTTTTGAAGCCTCAGTTCGGCATTTCAGCAGTTGCCATCTTGGTTTTTTTGCAACCAGAAGTGACAGAAGAGGGAGGAGCTTAGTACAACAGCTGGATAAATATGACATTAATAGGCAACCAACAATGTTAAGATGAACTTTTATGAAGTGAGAACACATTGTGAAAGGGTCAAAGTTGAAAGAGGAAAACACGGACAACTCCCAGACCGGACAACGCCGTGTTAGAGACCTGTCAGTCACAAAGTAGCCCCGCCCTAAAGAATCACTGCTTCATGGTCTACTTTACTCTAAATGTGACCATAATTTATTAAGTGAACATCATGCTGTATTGAAGAAGACTTGAAACTAAAGATTGAGCCCATAAACTCAGTGTATGAATGTGAGTGAATGAGTGAATGTTGACATCTAGTGGAAAGCGCTTTGAGTGATCAGATGAAAAGAAAGTCTAATTAAGATTTACCATAATTTCTATTTAGCATACTTTCTTGATTTGAAAGCAGTATGTTTTTCTCCAAAACATCAATCAAATTGATTTATTAATATATTTTGTTGGAGAGAGCTATTGCTGCAGGAGCTTTGAGAAAGCCCCAGGACTCCAGTTCATCAGGACTGTAGAAACAGTCAAGAGGCCGTATGGTATGAGGCCTGTGTGAAAGTGTCAAACTCCTCCCTCACCTGTCTGCTGAAATAAGAAGAGGAAAAGCAGCAGAGCAGAATCAGAGAAGCGAGCTTGTTAAGAGTCAACATTCTTCAAGGTTAATGATAAAACGAGGATGGAAGACTCACTCTGCAGCTCTCGTTTCCTTTTCCCAGCTGACAGCTTGTCAGACCTCACCTTGTTCTGGCTGCTGGCTCAACAGTGAACGGGATTTAATTCCACATAATTGCTCTCTGCTGAGGAAGCTGCAGGGCAGCAGTGATTTGATGTTTCGCTGCAGGCTTTTGGTTAAAAAAAAAAAGAAGAAGAAAGTTCAAACTTTAACCAAACAGTCTGGAAGGAGACTTAGTTTGACATTTCAATCAGAAAGTTGGTAATGAGGAGGTGGGCTCTCTTCGGGACGACACCTTTGTGGTCTGAACCAAACATGTCACATTATCTGACTGCAGCGAGCGGACTGGACACCAACCTTCAGTGCAGTCTAACTACACTCCACTCACGTAGCTGAACGCTATTTAAGAGCTGAGTGGAAAGTTACCGGATGGAATGTTTGATCACACTAATTACTTTTATAGACCCACATGGTAGATTATATAGAAAAGGACAGACTCATCTTCCAGCGTATTAGAATAAATTAAAATACAGAATATGCCCATTTGAGTGACACCTCTTCGCAAATTTATTTTGGTTGGTCCATTGGTTCCAATGGAGGGTCTGAAGGTAGACCCTCTTCTGTTATAAAATGACATTTTCCCCTTATATAGAGCCAGCTCCATAAAGAAGTGGTCTTCCCAGTTTGGTGTTGAGTAAGGAAGCGGCAAACAACGGTGTTGAGAAAAGTGCCATCAACTGCAGTTCCTCATTCGGCCAGTTGAGGCTGGCTCCAAAACGAGTCAATCCAGTTTACTAAAGGTTTAAAAACAAGCCTTGCTTTAAACAAATGTGAAAGAAGTCTTTATTCCCAACAATACAACTGGTCACTAAACGTAAATGATCTTAAAAACTAATGACGTGACGTTGTGTGCTGGTGTACATTTGAACCTGTAATCCCTGTAATCCATCTTCCTGTTTCACTGAGGATTAACATTTAACAAAACAAACTCTCTCGCTCTGTCACGTCGCCTTCTGTCTCATTTGTACCAGAGTCCTGTTGGGAAGGAGAGACCCTGAAGCCAACAGGGTGACATAATGTCCCGGTGTCGCTGCGGGACAGCTGGGTGACGTTTCTGGTCGGTTACCTCGAGTGCAGGGTCAGACGGTTCAGCTGATGAAGTGGTTGTCGGGATTTTTCGGGACCTTGTTAGTCTCTCTCTCTCTCTCTCTCTCTCTCTCTGAGCAGACAGGATGACATCACCTTCCTGTTTCAGCCTTTTTTTTTTGCATGAGTGAGCTTTACCTCACAGATGCTAGCTTAGCATGGTGGACTGCTGACTGGACACTTGGACAGACGTGACAACCATGATGTCATGGGAATGTCACCGAGCCAAGATGGAGAAAAACACATGCATGCTTATACATAGATTAACTCGAAGACATGCATGTACAGATCAATATATGTGTGCAGATAAAATACCCAGAAAACCCTGAAAGAGCACTTCGTCAACTAAGGTATAAACAAACAACATGTTTTAAAGTTTTATATTTTAGTTCATATATATTTATTGGTGTAAAATTCATTATATCATCTATTTAATTAAATCTGATTCACGTGTGATTTTCAGATTCATACTTGAAAACATGTATTCCAAATGTTATTCAATATCAATTTACATACAGACATAGTCAATCTGTTTTTTGGACGATTTCACATTTCACGTGCTGTTTTCACATATGAAATGTCATTTTTAAAAAGACTTAATCTGTATTTTATAAGTATTTATCTTATTTATTTTATTGTATCTGTTTATTTAAGAGGAACAATGGAAAGTCCTTTATTGTCACAGAGTTAGCTAATAGCTAAGCTTTAATAGCAGGACCCGAGCAGGCAAAGACAAAAAAGCAAATGTATGAGTGTGGATAAAGTTACAAATTGACATGATGTTTTTCTGAAGAAAAAAAAACGGCATCTTACAAAGTTGTGAAATCATAATTCTCTTTTTTTGGAGAAAAGATGTGCGAAACAGAATCAGAAAAGTAATTTTTTTTGTAATTGCTGAGCACTCTTTGTCTGTCAGAAATAGTTCTTTCTTTGTGCTCAGAACCATCACACAGAACTGTCTGAGCCCAGAAATCGATGGCTGCCATTTTCACCTCAGAAGCAGCAAAACGACAACGCTCCACTCCATACTTGTTGTTTACCGTAGAAACAGAATGTTTTTCAAAGGCAGCGCTGCAATTATTTCCCACACAGTAGGGGAGTCAGAGAAAAACACTGAAATCAGTGCTATTCAAGAATGATTTTGCAGCAAAAAAGGTGTTTGTCTCAGTCAGCATGTGTGTGTTTTTGTCATGAAAGCTTCCCGTCAGTCACAAGCACCCCGAGGTTACAACATGGTGGCTGTGGACCAGCTGTTTCCTCCCATTTCTCCTGTCTGTCCTTCCTCCAGCTACATCTCTCCTACAACTCTGTCTCTTTTACCCCCCTCTGCCTCTGTGAATGTGTGTGTGTGTGTGTGTGTGTGTGTGTGTGTGTGTGTGTGTGTGTGTGTGTGTGTGTTCACGTTCCCACTCATGTGGTGTCCACACAAGACGGCGGAGATGAACATTAAGCCTCAAGGCTGCCATCTGTTGGCCATAAAAGGGAATTACAATTCAGTCTCACGTCTCCCCCTTTTTCACAATGTCACAGTTGACTTACTCTCCATATTTAGAATAAAAGAAACGACTGTTAAAACATAAAATGAGAGATTGACAAATGTTTTTTTTAATATCAGACTCTTTCTGCACTGCACCAGAGATCACCTGTCAAACAAACAGGATGTGCAAATCACTATATTTTTCTTTTCATGCCTATAACGTTCTTTCATTGTCTGGCATTCTGTCAAAAAGGAATGGAAGCTGATTGGTCTGGTTTTCCGGACTCAAACATGTTACTTGAAGCCTTAAAGAAATATATTTTTACATGTGATATGGCATGATATGATCTTGTTAGATAGACATAGATAGAATCAAGCTACCATTAAAGGTTACCATTCCAACAAGTAAGAGGAAAATTGAGAGACAGACAGAGAAACCAACAAACCAAACCAAAAACATTTGGGGAGATAATTATGTAAAGTGCTCAGTGAAGTGTCTAAAATTTAAGACAAAATACATTCAAACTCTCATGTTGTGCCAAATATTGTTAGCATTGGTTACTTGTGTCAAGGCTGAGAGCTGTCCTACTTCTTCTTCCTTTGTTTCTCCAGAATCGTAAATGACAATACTTCCTGTGCAAAGATTTAGATTTGTTCCAGGAAATCTGAAAGCTTTTTTAGTAATCTGCTGAATGACTTCAGTCTTCTTCAGTGTGTCAATATGTCTGGATAAAAAGCAGTAAAACAGAAATGTGTCCATATTGAAATGTCACAGTATATGAATGTAACTGCAGCTTCGTTGTTCTGTCTATCCTCTGCCTGGTTTCCTCGAGGCGTCTCAACAAACAGAAAACATCCAACAAATCTCCCCTGCGTGCCTCCTCAAAGTGTATGCGTCTCCTGCTTTGATTAGTCCCATTTTACACAGCTGCGACTCCAAAAACAGTTTCGCTCATTGAACAGGTATTTCCAATCAGGCCCAGATGGTGCGACGCTAATCTGTTTTCACATAAAGGTTCTCTGTTTGTTATAGCCTCTAGTTCTTGTTGATGGTGTTCGACTGCGGGCGGATCGTGGAGAGTCTGTGCATGTCTGTATTAAGAAGTAAGGCCTAAGGCAACGTTCACACTGCAAGCACAAGCAGTCAATTTGGATTTATTGCTCAGATCTTTCATGTTGTTTTTTTTTTTTAAATGTGGCCAATATCAGATATCAGTGAGTCACGTGCAAAAGAACAATAACAAAGACGTCATTACGGTTTTATTTCATGGTGGGATGTTTACGTGGATGGATTCACAGCCCAGAATTGTTACTAATGTCGATCTAGTGTGACGTAAAAGTGGCATTAAATCTGATGTTACTGCTCTGGCTGAAGGTCGCGTTGCAGAAAATCCAACCTGTGTCTGATTCAAGGACCGCATATAAAAGAGGCGCTATTCAGAAATTGGAAAAATCAGATTCTTTGTGATTTGTCCTTTTCACACTGATCAGAATTCAGATTTATTCATTGGTTCTGACTGGTCAATCATAACGTCTGGTTCTACACCTCTCAAGTGCTCCTCTTACATCGCCGATTTATTGCGCTTCAAATATTGTAGGCATAGAGTTATGTAGGTTTGATTAGGAGGGAGACATTTTCTTCCTTCAACTGCCGTAACTGCCTTCCTACATTCAATAAAGTGACTGAAAAATGGCCACAAAGATGGTGGCCAATATAGATGACACAGACGCAGCTGTAAAGGTTGTTTGAAGTTGACTTACAGAAGCAACAACTCCTTAAACAGCATTTATTTTGAAAAAAAACGCTCCTGTAGCATCTGCTTCCTCCATCACTGCAACATTAGCTACTGAAGAAAGAGGCAATTTGGAATTTTCCCTGCCAGGAAGATCATGAGTTCAGTCGTGTGTGTGTGTACGTGAGTGTGTGCGTGAGTGTGTCTGTCCACGGCTAATCTCTCATTTCGCTGCAGCAACAATACATAATATTTTGGGTGCTCTTTAATGGCTGCATGCTCAGGGACCTCTCGTGTTTCCAGTAAATCAACCTCAAAACACCTTTTATTTTTTGTTTTATAGTGCCAATGGCGACATGCTGACTAGTGATAACCATAGACTGTATATATGAAGTGGACGTAGTCGTCGTAACCTCTTCCATTGGATTGTGGACTGCTGTTTTGAAGCCTCAAGTTTGGAGATTTCACCGTCGCCATCTTGGAATAAGGCCGTTACCGTGTAGTTTTTTTCCCAGCCAATGAACGGAAGTTACCACATTTAGAAAGCAGCTCTGGTAGCGGATGCAACCTGTCAATCACAGTAAGCCCCGCCCTAAAGCATACCCTGCTTTATGGTCTGTTTGACTCTAAATGGAGCATCATTTACTAAATGAACATCATGCTGTATTGAAGAAGACTTGAAACTAGAGATTGAGACCATAAACTCATGTTTACAATGTTTACTGAGGGAATAAATCAAGAGAGAAGTAGAGTCATTTTCTCATAGACTTCTATACAACCAGAGGAGTCGCCCCCTGGTGGACAGTAGAGATGATGCAGGTTTTAAGACATTTCCGCAGTGGCTTCTCTCGGCAGACCCAGAGGTTGTCGCCTGGTGATGACATAGCTGAGTGCATCACCTCCTCTCAGCTGCTCTGCTAGACTTGAAGCCTAACTAAACACCGGTGACATGGAGCTGAGACATGCACCGGTTCAGACAGCGCAACTGTTGTGTGAAATGTGAGATTTAAAAGATTTTCATTCCATCAAACATTACAGCAGGGGTCGTTGCTTTTTCTAACTGTGTTTACATTCTCTCTTTCAGTTCATATTAGAGAGCGACAAGCCTCGAGGGAATGTTTGCACCGGAAATAGTTCTGCTCGATGACAACATATAATTCTTAGGTTTACTAGGATGGGGAAAAAAAAGTATTTCTTTAAGTGCAGCCCAAAAGCAGTAAAAGCCGACCATTCACTGTTGTTGTGTTAACATGTTGTATCTCTGCCGCTCCGACATGAGCTACATTTTTCAGGAGGAGCACAGCCGCTCCACAGAGCCTCTGAGACACCCTGACGCAAAAGACTAAAGCCGGCTTAACATAGTTTAAAATGAAAGTCCGTGTTGGCTAGTGTTTAATTATTTAATTCCTGTTTAACTTAGTGCTGTATGCTATCATCACAGTGGTATGGCAGTGAGGTGACTTTAACAGAGAAGCATCTTTGCTGTGTTTAGTGTGTCAGAGTTTCACTGCTGGAGGATTTTTGAGGTCAGCTGCAGCGGTTAGTCGCTCGACAGGAGAGGAAGCACACACACACTGCTAATGAGGGTTCAGTGTGTGTGTGTGTGTGTGTGTGTGTGTGCACGCTAAAGTCAGCGAGGATTTATATACTTTAGTGTTTATCTGTATTTATGTGGGTTCTTATTGTGTGCACTGTTTTCTTTGACCACAAGCGCAAGGGCCTGTCAATGTATGTGTGTGTGTGTGTGTGTGTGTGTGTGTGTGTGTGTGTGTGTGTGTGTGTGTGTGTGTGTGTGTGTGTGTGTGTGTGTAGCTGTCCTCGTTTATCTCTGTACCACAGCACAGCCTGTTGTTGGGGTTTTCTCAGCTATTTACAGTACCAAGAGGACACGTTATCATTAGCTTTTCAAAATACACACACACACACACACACACACACACACACACACACACACACACACACACACACACACACACACACACACACACACACACACACACACACACAAATACAAAGAGACTAAAGGCCCATTCAAATGGGATTAGTATGACAGGGTAACAAGGGTAATGCAACATTAGCCTTGCACATCCTGGTTTCCTAGTTTTGCATAG
Organism: Anoplopoma fimbria; assembly: GCF_027596085.1. Taxonomy (NCBI): domain Eukaryota; kingdom Metazoa; phylum Chordata; class Actinopteri; order Perciformes; family Anoplopomatidae; genus Anoplopoma; species Anoplopoma fimbria. Next base: position 21,968,165 of record NC_072458.1, read on the forward strand.
TTTGTAGAGCTGTTAAAGCATTTGTGAGAGATGGAGCAAACTAAAATAATTAAATGTTTTGACCTTCTCCAGAGGTCAAACTGTCTTCTGTGAAAAGGGTTGATGGTGAAAGTTTCATGGCAAACTACGTCTTTATCCACTTGCATGCACAGTATTACCCACACATACATGTGTTATTGCCAAAAGAATATACAGCTGTGTTAGAGTTGAACTCCATCTCTCAAGCCGGAGAGCTCAATACTCAGTGGGTTGCAGGGGAGAGTTTATATAAAGTGCAGACAGGTAGTGAGGACATGGTCTTGAATTAGTCTGGTTGTTGGTTGGGATGATTCCAGTGAGACCATCAGTAGGATCAGCACCATGGATAGAGATTGTATTAAACTTTTTAAAGCCACCTTTTACAAGGGTTGAAAGTTGATCACTGTAAAACCCTCTGTATTTGCAGTAATAACAGTATGGATTCGTGTGTTTGTGTGTGTGCAGGTCTCAGTCTGGTGGTTGGACTGGTCTTGTATATCTCCAGTATTAATGACGAGGTGATGAACCGACCCAGAGAGGCAGAGCAGTTCTTCCACTACCGTTACGGCTGGTCCTTTGCTTTCGCCGCCTCCTCCTTCCTGCTGAAAGAGGTAATCGAAGAACAACACACACACACACACACACACACACACACACACACACACACACACACACACACACACACACACACACACACACTCAGATGTAGTCATGCATAAACATTTGGGTGTTTACTGGAGGCACACAAACACAGACTGCAGCCTGTATATGCACAACACCTGCAAGCGATTACACACTGAATGTGCACGTAGACAAAGTGCACACACACACTTCTGCTGATGTATTCAAGTAAACACACACAGACACACACTGAGCGGTTCACACTAATAGGTACTGATGCTTAACATTTACTGACGCTATGTAACTGACAAAAGAGATAATATGCACAGACGCACACACACATACATTCCTACATTACCAACAGTGGACTATCGCGCCACTACAACCAAGTGAGGACCTCTGTTTCTGCTCATTTAAAAAAACAGAAATGAAATGGAAGATTTACCTCGTATGTCTTTTTTCAAGTATATTACCTCAAATTTGCTTTTCAATACAAATTTTAAAAACATTTTTGAACCTCCTTTTTTTGAGTGATATCTGTATCTTTTAAAAGAGGGGACTTCCATAGACTGAAGTTGAACTGAATGCACCGATTATTTCACCTAATAAGCGTTTGTTTATTAGAAAGAGTCTGATTTAAATATAACGCCATTAATATTTAAACATTTCTCTGCGAAACAGATATTAGGAAAATAATCATGGCTACTGTAATTTAGAATAAATAATGAAATAAACACAACACACACACACACACACACACACACACACACACACGATTGTGTGAACATAGATTGTGTGAAATCTGGCTTGGATGTGGACCAACCACACAAAGTGGTGCTAGCTTGCCGAATGCATACTTATTCAGCTTACACACACACACACACACACACACACACACACACACACACACACACACACACACACACACACATTAAAAAAGTGTCTGCGTAGGAGCCCGTCATCCAGCCTGCATCAATATTCATACATGTTAATAGCTAGAATACTTGAGGGCAGCAGCTCCGTCGCAGCTCAGCTTCATCTGCATCAGAATATTCCTCGCTGCTGCTCCATCTTCTCCATCCTTTAGTCCTCATCCTCCTCCTCTCTGCCCTCTACTTTTATCTTGTCCCTTTGTTTTTCTTTAATGTTCGCTTCTTTAATCCTCTTTTGTCACTTCCCTTCTCTTTTCTTCTTGTCTTATCTCCTCCGTTCTCCTCTTGCCTTCTGTCCTTTCGTCGTATCTCCTCATTGTCTTGTAGCATTTCTCCCCTTCTCTCTTCTTTCTCTCTAATCCTGTTTTCATCTCCTATTCCCTTTTACTTTTTTTTTTACTTTTTTCTCTCCTGTCGACTCGTATTTAACTCTCTTCTCTTTTCACATCTGCTTCCCATCTTCTGTTCTTTATTTCGTCACTCAACTTTTATCTTTTTTTGTCCTTCACATTTCAAGTACTTCTCATTTCGTGTCTTTTCTCCTGTCTTAATAATTGTTTTGAATCCCTTTGTCCTCATCCCTACTCATTGTCCTTATCTATTTCTTATTTCCTGCTTATCCTCCATTTCTTCTTGTTTTATCTTCTCTGTTGTCCCTTTGCATCTCTTTCTCTCTCCCTCTCTTTGCTCCTCTACCTTGCGAATAAAGTCGCTCTTACTCTTACACTCATCTTTTCTCTTACTTGTCTTTTCCATTCCTCCCATACTCCTGTCTTATTTCTTCTTCTTTATCCTCATATCTTCTCCATTGTGTATCTCATTTTCTCTCGTCTCCTTTTCTTGTTTCCTCCTCTCTTATCCAACATCATTTTCTCTCCCTACTCCTAGCCTCTTCTCAACCTTGAGAGTCTCCTCTTTTTCTTTTGTCCTCTACCTGTCTTATCTTCTGTCACTCTCCCTTCCCTAATCCTCTATTATTGTTTACCTTCTTTTATCTCCTCTCTTCTTTTATATTCTCTCTCCCTCCTTTGACTTTGTGTCTTCCCTCCTCTCATGTACTCCTCACTTTATATCCTTTCTGTCTCCTCTTGTCTCCTCGTATCTCCTTCCCTCTCTTCCCCTCTTTTCCTAATCGGTTCTGTAGCTATGTAACATGGGATTTTTTTTACAAACATACTATGTTTCTCACACACACACACACACACACACACACACACACACACACACACACACACACACTCATACACACAAACACATTCCTCAGCGTCTAAGGTTTCGGGCGGTTGTAGCGACGATGAATGAATGAATAGTGTATGAGCTGTGAATGCTCGGCAGATGCCCGGGTGAGAACATGAATACATTTTTTGATAATGGTTCATTCCACCGCGGAGAGCCAAGCCTTTTTGTCAACGCTCTGCAAAAAATCTTTATGGATTTATTTAATTCCCCCCCCCCCCTCCTGATGTGTGTTACAGTTTAGGGAATATGATTTTGATGTTTTCTAAAATATTTTTGCAACAGGGAATTGGCTGAGAAGTCTGTAGCTCATTTTGATTATCTAATGATGACTTTGTTATTAGCGGGAATAGCTCTCAACTCTCATTACTGTTTTATGGATTTATTTATCAAGCAAATCCACTTTATTTGAATGATTGTCTTTAAAAAAAACTACAAAACCAGAGCTTCTATCAAATGTACAATTACAAGCATATTTGATCCAGTAGGTAATGGGGTGGATCTATTTATTCCATTTGAAAACATCTGCCATTTCTTTTAACGAAGACAACGTTATGTTCCCTAGTGGGGAATCCAACCATGCTACTTCTCAATATGCTGCCAATATACTAATATACATAGTAATAAAACATAAAACCAAATGAGAGCATAAGAGAGTATTGCATGTTTTGTCAGACAGAGATACCCCATCAGTGCATGAAATGAAAACTGAAAATAAATTATAAAAAATGGAAAGCACACACAAGAACCCAGACTATTTCCAGGACTTCAAAATCCTCTTAACGTATTTACCATTTTGCATATTTGCTTTGGCTCAATTCTTGAATGACAGTTAGCTTTTTTCACAACAATTAGTTTGTTAACAACAGATTATAATTTATCTTTCATTCAAGCATATTACAAGGGAACCACTTGCACACAATGTCATGCTCTTCACAAATTCTTAACTTTCTTTCATAGTTTGAGCCATCACATACATTATGAAAATATGTCATGTAAATTCACAGATATATATGAATTTACCACAAAGTGCTCCAGCTTGTTGTCTTTGACTGAAATAACGCAGTCTTTTGGTCATTTTGTGAAAACATTTCTGTTGTTGATCTTTTTGCAAACTGTAAATGTAACAAATTACATCAAAAGTTGCATTTATGTTTTTTCCCTTTGTACTACGGTATTGCAAAATTTCTTCCATAGTCTTTTATTTAACATTTCTTTCTGCAGTACATCTTTGAGCCACATGAGGGAGCAGGAATGTTCACATTGTTCTGATAATTGTAGCCAACTTATAACAGTGAATCCAATATGAAAAGCTAGCATACATTCTGCTTGTTTTAAAAAATACAAGCTTGTTAACTCGTCAAAATGCATTTATTTGATCCCATTTATGTATTTAACATGTGTTTTCAATAACATATGCATAAAACGAAATAAAGTAGCAGTTAAATGGTCAGAAACATTCATTTATGAAGAAATTCGATAAGGCCTTTTGTGAATTGGGTTGTGATTATTATTTTTGCTTTAAAGAGTAACTCCACAGGACTTGTACTTAGGAGACTCATGCTGTACATGACGTTGCAGTAACCATATCTGTGTATAATGTGTCCCAGGGTGCAGGGGTGATGTCCGTCTACCTCTTCATGAAGCGTTATGCGGAGGAGGAGTTGTACAGGCCTCATCCCGCCCTATACCGCCCCCGCATGTCCGAATGCAGCGACTACAGCGGCCAGTTCCTCCATCCAGACTCCTGGCCTCCACCGCAGCGGGGCCGCAGCGCCTCCGAAGTCTCCTCCGACATCTCCATCCAGCTCAACCAGACTCCACCTTCGCAGGCGCAACCCAAGGGGGGCAGCAGCTCCCAGGCGACGCCCTCTTCTTCTGGACCTTCATCGGCGGCCAGCTACCAGATCCAGCCGGCCTCCTCCTCCTCCACCTCCTCCTCCTACCCACACCCCCTCCACCTGGCCCACACCTCCACCCTTCCCCGAGCCTCCCATGCCCAAGGCCACCCTCACCCTCACCCCCACCCCCACCCCCACCCCCACCCGAGCGGGCCACCGCCCCACTCCCTGCCCATGGGTGTGCCGCCCTCAGCCGTGCTGCCTCCCCGCTATCACTCGCACATGCGAATGAGCGCCTCGCCATGCTAGGCTACATACGCAGAGAAGGAGGGAGGGAAAACACCACTGGGGGGGGGGGGGGGATTAGTTTGGCTCTGTTACGGCTCTTACACACCACAAGACAACAACACACACACAAACACAAATCCTGTATCTTGGAAGTGTGTGGGAGGAGGGATGCAGCAGAGTGGATGAAGGAGGGAGGTTTAAGGAGATGAAAAAGAGGAGAGAGGAGGAACGTAAAAAGAGGGGAGTGGGGGAGGTGAAGCAGGTGGGCGGAGGGATGACTCACTGCTGGTGCCGAGACGAAGACAGACACTTAACAAAACTTTCAACACGCCGGGAGGGAACATGGGAGGGGAGGAGTGAGGGATACGATGATTAGTAGCAACAAGACGTTTGTGGGGTTTCTGACGGGTACATTCATCACCAGGGCCGTGATACACAGGCAACAGGGTGAAGCAGCACAGGAAACAGGAAGTTGAATCACATCCAAAACTCTGTCCATTCACAAAACGAACACAAAAGTGAGACGGTATATCTGCCTACAAATGTGTTATCCTTTTTCACCAAACAAGGACTAAACATACCTGCTTTGATAATACAGTGTTTTTTTGTCATTCCATTGACATGGTTGGGAAGGTAACTTCATTACATATTCATACTTTTTAATACTTTCTAAATAAATGTTGAAACCATGAGAGCAACCCAATGAAAACACCAAAAATCCATTAAAAATCCAAAGTAGATTGATATTAATCCAGCCTGGTCTGCTGAAAAGTACATTTATTTTCATCATATCACAAATACAGGGCAAATCAAAGTCCTCAAGGGGATGTCACATAGATAACCTCAGTTATGAAACAAACATGCTTATTTTAAGACAAACCATGATCTTTGACTAAACCTAGAACTAAGTGGTTTTGTAGCCTTTACATAACCAATTAGTTTAGTTGGATTTTTGTTTTCTTTCAATTCACAATGTTAACCACGTGTTTAAAACTGTAATTGTAATTCTGGGAAAAATATGTTTTACTTTAAATTGTATTTGAATTGGAGCATCATTTTTTGGAGACAGGGTTGCCACGTAAATACACATTTTGATATATGGAACATGTCCAAATCTATGTCTTATTTGTATTTATTTAATTATATTTATGTATTTAATTTGTGTGCCAAAAACTATATGTACATACAAATATGAATTGCTCATAAACTGAACATGTTTTATAAACAAAGTGTTTAGCCCAACTCAATATTGTGTAACAACAAGTTTAGTCAGTAACTATAATTGTAATTTACAATTGAATTGATTTCGTAAATGACACTTAACACCACCTATTACTTCCCGACCATGTCCATGACAAACTATATTTGAAAAGAAACATGCCAATATGATAGAGAATGTCCTTATTGTTAATAATCCGTATTGCTTACAACTTTTGCCCATGTACCATGACCCACAATTACAACTATTATATACAAAATCAAAGGTAAATTGTATATGCATAGAGGTCTAAACTGCAACTGTATAGAAATTCTTCTTTCCTCTCATGCTGAAACAAATGTTTCAAAATCTTAATCCCGTATGCCGGTTGAGGGGTGTAAATATCACAGTGCGTTTAGGTGTTTTAGGTATTGAATTTTCTAAGCTGTTTGTATTTTGAGAGGAAAGCTTTGGGGATGAATGTTCAACATTTTGTGGGGTGAAACAGAAGACCTAACTGAGAGAGAGACTCTTCAAAGTGCCGAGCACAGTGGGAAAGCTTCTGCGGGAGCTTCGGGAGGTTTCTGCAACGTAAGCGTTGACCGATCAGGGACCGCCTGTTTCCACGGCGATCACCCCTGGCACAATCAAAATGGCTGCCTTGGAGATGCTGTTGCCATGGACGTGAGAATTTAATTTCTTAAGCATGTAAATAATGATATAAGAAAACCAGACCTCTGAAAGCCAGGTTCAGATTGCACTCCATTTGAATCCATTCAGTTCAGGGAATATAATGAAATCAGACTTAGCTTTAGACGTGACTGAGTACAACACATGTGATAATAATGGTATAATGTCAGGAGAACGTTTAAGGTATATTTTCATGCAAACTTGTCATGTAGACATTATCCCTGACCCTTTTTGAAGTGTTTATTTGAATGACGACGTGCTTCCTGAACTGACAGATTTGAAATGGAATCCAACTCTTCCTGGTTTTACATTAGAAGATATAGGATTTAAACAGAGAATAGATGGGAGTACGACGTGGCACTTTGATGAACACGAGCTTACATGGGAGACAAACTGAAAACCTGAGTGCGTTGTGACAGATGGCTTTGCGTTCCAATTTACCTCCTGGTTTAATCTATTATTCATGTAGGTAGCTCAGCTGCCGTTAATTGGAGTAGGATTCTACATCTTTTCACAAATATCTTTTGGGTCCAGACAATTTCAGGGGTGAACGATCATTTGTCTGGTGATGAGAGGAGAAATGAATGTGAATGTCAGAAATGTGATTGGAAATACCTGGGAGTTGTGCTGGTGCAATGAATAGTTTGGTCACTTTCCAGTGTCTGAGGTCTCACATACAAGACTCACAAAATAAATATATTGATTTTTGGGGAGGGAGCTTCAAATGACCCATGTTTATGGTTCAGGCCATGGCAGGAAGTCATGTAAAATTATAAGGCCCAGATTGGATTTTTTGGGTTGAAAAACCTGATCAGACCATGAATCTTTTCGCAGTTTCCTACATCTTCTATTCTTCTTGTTGCTAGGCAACTTAAAAAAACGAGTAAATGCTAAAGTTGCCACAAACCAAGAACTTGCTTAAATTAACGAAGACAATTTGCCTCCAGGCCTGCTCTGTTCCGTTCAGGTCATGGTGACATGGGTTGGAAGTGTCATATAGCTCCGGGTATCCAGCAACAGTCACCACAAAACAGTAAGGGGTGTCCACATACTTTTGCATGAGTATGATAGTGATGGGTAAGATTTTCTACGCACAAAAAAAAATGACAATATCAAAAGGGGATTTTCAGTTTGACTCCCATTGAAGTTCTCATGTTGCACAGTGACTTAAAGACAAACAAAAAGATTGCTTGTTTTTGTAGCATATTAACAATCGTGCCCAGCATAGGGCATTGTTTGTAGCCATTTTTAGACCGACAGGATGGAAGGGATGTGCTTACGACCTGTGGTACTGTTAAGAAGACAACAGTGTAGCAAATTAACTGCGGTGTTAGCATCTTTTATGAATATTTGCTATGTGGAAATTAAATAGGAAATAATTTAGCAGCTAAGTATGAGAGCTTTTTGCTGATGTTTTGAGATGTTTATTTTAATTGCCAAAGCTGAGCATTCATGCTGTGTAGTGAGCAAACAAACACACACACACACACACACACACACACACACACACACACACACACACACACACACACACACACACACACACACACACACACACACACCAGATATATTTATGTAGCTGACTTCTGAGGAGTTGTTTTCCATTTTATGATGCAAATAAATCTGAACCATCAGTGTTTCTGAGGACATCACAGCAGAGATGTAGAGCTCTGATGCAGCGAACCGCTTTTTTTGAAATGTTAACTTTCTTTCCTCAAATGCTGACATTTCTTCAAACTGTGATTATGGTGTAAATATTACTGAACAAACTGAAGTTTACATGGCCATATATGAGTCTAATGACATTTGACTGACTCAGTACCTGTCCAAAACCGACCATAACAACTCATGTAACTTTCATTGTTTTTTATCATTTCTGCAAACGTGCTATTAGCAGGAGTGTGATTTTTATCTGCCAGCAGTGTTTTGTTAAGTCTAAAACCAATAAAGCTTGCCTGGTTCCAGCCTCCTATTTGTTAATCACATTTGCTCATTTAAGTAGGTTGAGATGGCACCTTATATTGCAAATAAAAAATGCCTGTGAGCGTTACAACCTAGCGTTACAACCTAGCGTTACAACCTAGCGTTACAACGGACTTTCTTACGCATGGTTACATAACAAGCAACAACTTATGTGCAGTAATATGCAGTTCCAGCATTTTTTCAATTTTTATGAAGACGTTTAAATAGCTGCTTATTCTTTCAGTTATATCAGTACTTTGTCAAGTATAATGGCTATTTGACACTGCAAAAAAAAATGCATTTTGGGTGATGAAGCTTACTTTTAACTCATTCAATAAACTTTCCTTTAATTATTTTGGATTATATTGATACATTTTGGTAATTTGGATTAACCACGAGGTTTACACACTTGAAGGAACAGATCAGGGTCACAGTGCTTCTCTTCATAAGAGATGTTCTGTGCCCGATTTATTTTTAATAGATTCATTTTTAATAAATCGGGCACAGAACAGAAGAAGAACAGAAACTGAGAACTTATGCTGATAGTAATTAATTCTCCATATTTTGTATTTGTATTATTAGGCATGCGACTCACCCACTGAGGATATGGAATGTGTCCCTTAAGTTTTAGGGACAAAGTGGTTACAAAATGAGTCACAGATTGATGACTTCAAAAACATATTTGCATTTGTTGATACCAGCACTTATGTAACAATCGCAGTCCTGAAAACTAATGCATTATGGTGCATTGTTAAAGCATGAGTCAGCCTTTGCATAACGCATTTGCTTACTAATCAACAACCTTGGAGGTCGTATGTTTTTGGAATATTTAGTGATGAAACATACCATAGCACGAGTACGTATCACAGTGATGGACGTGTTATATTATGACGTGCAAATCTGATGATTGTTACTCGAGTTATTAGTCAGGGAAGTAACGTTGAATGAATGACAATAGTAACTTTGGAATTAAGGGAAATAACTGGAATGACACCACTGAACCATCAGGAAGATAAATGTGAACTCCAGAGGATTAAAAAGAAGGAAACCTTGAGATCATAAAACAGTGATGGATGCTCCTGTAGGTATAGCACCATTCAAACTTCATTTGACTTTAAAACATACACAGAGTAGGCTTAATGAATTAGATAGATGTTTAGAAAATGTGCATTCAAAGTGTTTAAATGCCTTAAACACAAAGCATGTGTGAGTGAATGTCTATTTAACAAAGGGGTTTACAATACAACCTTTAGAGAGAACAATATGAACGGTGTTACAGGTGTTTTCATGAAACCTAATTAGACGTTTAGAACTAGGCTGCAGATAAACTGAGGTCAGAAGAATAATTTGTCCTACCTGATGTCAGAGATTCACCACTTCTTACAAAGAGAGACATGTCAATTAGACGTGTTTTTTTTCACACCTAGATGTTCCTGAGAAAAAAGTCTAACTGGCTCAAAAAAAGTTGCTTTAGTGCAGCATGGGGGTTCATGAGCAAAGAGAAGAATCCTCTGATCCAATTTTATTTTGGACAACCTGATAACCCTTTTGTGATTTCCCGACACTAATTATAAAGTTCCTCTCAAACTTGAGGTGAACATGGGAGTGAGAGTGATGTGACGTGTCTGCACCACTGGGCTCACAGCTGCACCTCTTCATTCCAGCAGGAGGAACAGACTCTTCTGATCAGAGGAGAGAGTTTGAAGCATTTTGTGGTGACAGATTCCTATTTCAGCAGCTGTTCTGCTTTGTTGTTTTAGATTGGTTTGAACACCGAGACGACTTAGCTCTAACAGAAACTGACGTTTATTCAATTTTTAGTCATCTTGATGAGCCAATAAGGGTCAGCTGAGTAGGCAGGGAGGAGGTCACAGGGGTCATTAGTTAAATCTGCAGAAAAATATACTTTCTGTCAAACTTAACTTCAGTTTCGAAGAAAGGAAAAACCCTGTCTTCCTATTACGAAAGCAATTCCTTAATTCATGGCCATGTCCTGTCCTATCTCAGATATCCTACCTTATGTTAACTACACAAATCTTAATACTTAGATTTTTTTCAATTGGTAGCAGTCCTGTCATGTCTGTATCTTTGATTAGTATGGACCAGTAAGCTACTTGAGATTTATAATATATAATATATTATATAGACCAAAGAGGAGAAGTTACAGTAATCAATGATGACAATGGAGAATAGAGGTGGTGTGGGGGGTGAGGGAGGGACGGAATTTTGTTACGAAGATGGATAGGCAGTGCGGGTGGTGAAGATATAATAGCTCTCACTTGACACTAGCTAGCTAACTTGCTATCATGCAGTTATCACTTCCCCTCAGTCTCTCTGACTGGTCCGGCAAATCAATGGTGCAAAGGTTTGATGAGTGGCTAAAATAGACAAAATAGTAAAAAGAAAGTATGCAAGATCAGTAATGATGTTGACGCCAAATGCTTACCCTATGCATGTATGTTATATTACATAAAAATAGTAACATAAAACAATTTTTGTCTCTTTTAGATGGTAGGAGTGAAAATAGGCTTGTGTTGTGTTACGGTTTAAGAATGATGAAGACAGTTGGAAAAAGAATAAGGCTCTAGAAGATGATTTTTCTTCTTGGCAAGTATCATTTTTTTACCAAATGATGTACAGATTTTTTGGCATTCTATTAACAAATGTATATGAATCTCCATGGAGGAGGACCCCCCTAGGTTTGGGCCGAGCCCCAAATGTTTACAGAGCCGCCTTGTAGGCCTAATCAGGGCAGGATGGAGCACACCGATCAAATTCATAATTCATTTTTTGCCAGACGATATATACCCATTAATATTTAGACCAGGGTATTTAAAGCGTCATCAAACTTTTTGACTAGCCTGTCATCCATAATATTTCAGTCTTCATTGTCATTGCCGTACAGACCTAACAACAGTGCTGCTGCTGTTTGTGTCATCTATTTTTGAATTTAGGACAGAATCTATGCCATCCAAGAAGGACGGCTCTGTAATAACTAACTTACTTCCTATCCTGAGTTGAGATGAATGCAGTTGAGAAGCATGTTTCTGTAATACCAACAATTCTATATGTCATAAAACAATATTTCAGACTCAGGAAGTAGGTTTGTAACGGTGTCTTCTCTCAATTTCTCAGGGGTTTGTGTCTGCTTGAATATTAATTTCAGACCAATGTTTCAGTTTATTTGATATATTACATTGTTCAGATTGTTTGTTTGATGGGTTGTTACCTGGATGTCTTGGTAGATCAGCTGCTCAACAGCTCAAACAAGGAGAGTGTGAACAGGTTAGTCTCATGTGTCCTGTTAGCAGAGGGGGGTGGGGGGGTGGACTCTGTTAAGATGAAGGAGGACAGGTAAGATAGTTCTGCAGTAAAGTACATTCTATCGTATTTGTCGTGCTCATTGGTGTGTGAAGAGTGCCCATAGATAGGTTGTGATGTCAGCAGTAACTTAGACACCTTGTATTAATAGTTATTTCATTATTCTGTGTGATTTTGATGTCTGCTCTGTTTCATTCACCCTGGTCTTACCTGGGCAGGTGGTACATTCCAGTTATTTGAGGCTGACAAGTTAAAGCACCGTTCATTGGAGTCAGTGAAGAGAAGAGTTGGCAGCTTGCTGTGAATCTGCAGCTTTCTTTTGTTTGGTGTTTTTTTCCCCCCCTCAGTTCAATTTAGTTTTATTTAAATGTTTGCTCTTTCTTTTTGGAATACTTTTTCTTATATTTGCTCTCTTTTTTTTGCACTACTTTAAAGTTTAGTTATTTAAGTTCAGTCGTCCTCACGCTGCTCCCTCCCCCACACAGATAAAAGCCCTCTCATTCACACTGATCAGCTCAGCGTGCCTTTTGTATGAACATAGTAGTGTGGAAATCGCTGGAGTTATTCACAATAGTCATGTTTTCAGCTGAGGATACCTGGGCACATTTTACTTTTAATATTTGTTTTTCAGTGTTTGCCGTTGTAGCCAGCAGTAAAAGACATCCCTCATTAGCCACTGTTGTAGTCCAAAGGTTCTAGCTAAATGAGGCCTGGACACTTGTTTTCAGTCCAAACTCGTCATATACTGACTCTTGCTTATAGGACCCATGGTATCACTTTTGATCTGGCCGAACCGAGCATGTCAAACTATGACGCTCCACTACTGTCGCAGTAAAACATGTGGTTAACGTTGTGAATTCAAACTAAAACACTTCCTTAGATTTGTGAAAAAACGTCATGGTTGGGCTAAAAATAAGTACGTTAACGAGTAAAACATCAGTACAATGAAAAAGAAAAATAACCCAACAACACTTTGGGACACGAATAAGGGTCTACTGGTTGAAAGTCCTGTGTTTGTTTGACCCATCCACCTCCCTTCCCTCCTTGTGTGTGTTTTTTTGGTCCTTATATACCTCAATACACTCCCAGAGAATGTATTTGATTGTCTAATAATGACTCGGATGGGTTCACATTGTAGTTACTTGAACGTCTGGTGCGTCTCATACAAACGCTAAAGGGCACCTCATGTGTCGGTACCAGGCGCCCAGCGACCTGACAAAGTGTCGGTATTTGCCGCCCTGGGTGTGAGAACGAGGCAGACAGTCTCCTCTTGTGTAATCTGCCCGCTGTGTGGCTGGACAGTGAATGTCACTGTAAGTTCTGGCTGACTGGCTTTCACTGCACTTCATTTCTAAATGTTTGTCTTGCTGGCCTGGGCATCGATTTCCTCTCCGTCTGTCTTTATTACCCTGGCTCCCCTCCTGTGTATACCCCGACCACACACACACACACACACACACACACACACACACACACACACACACACACACACACACACACACACACACACACACACACACACACACACACACCTTAACTCTCCCCTCCCCCTGGCTGTCTTCGGATCCATATCGACGATCCATCTCAGTTTAGCTCCCTCACTGTTCCTTATTAAACCTGTAAAGGCTCTCTTGTTCTACCCGTCTGTTCCTCTTTCCACACTCATTCTTCTGTCCTTCCTTTCTTATCTCCTAGTCTCCTACCTTTCTCGTTCCCTCTGCCTCTGTCCTCTTTGCTGGAAGGTTACACTGAAAGAGACATAATCACACAAGTATGCATGTGAACAAATGCATTAAAAAGATATATTCGTTATGTACTATAACATCCAATCCTGAATCCAGTTCTTTAACAAGGTTCTTTTTTTTTTCTCCTATGAGTTTTGTTCCTGCTGAGACTAATGAGTCCAATCCAATAATTCAAAATATAAAAAATTGCTCATATTGCACATATTCGATTGTGACTTTTTTTACAGAATCTTGGCTCAGCCACGATCCAAATCCTGCTCACCGACTTAACACATTCATAGTTACATTACTCCTTACGAGTGATGGATCAAATGTACCGCTACTACTTCTTTGATCTTTTTATGCTGCCACCAGTAGTTGGTTTCACTTGAACATTCTGTTGCTATGGCAACCTCTAATGGCATAGTTCCATACCAGTTTAACTGACACTGTCTGAAATCATTCACTAGTCTCTATATAGTTCAGCAGGGATGACGTACTTCTGTTTTTCCTTTGTTTTTTATTAATTATTGCAGAAAATGAGCTCTGCAGCAAACAAATGTTTATGATACTTTAATGCTTTGTTCAGCAAGATAGTCTTTCATTTTTTGGGGGATTGTAAATGCAATCACCAGAAGTAAAAAGCTAACGTTGGTCTATAAACAAACTACGCCACGGTTGCATGATCGCACGTCACCACCTCTGAGAAAAAGGAGGACTAGTCATCCACGTGATGAAGTCTAGACGTCTCATTAAGCCATTTGTTAGCAATCGCCTTTTTTAAGACATGCAAAAGCTTCAACATTCATGATAGGGATATTTACTGATGTATTTTATGTCGTAGAATAAAACATTAAAATCTTTAGCTTGTGATAACCACAGACTTTATTTCAGATATCTAACCAAAAACCCATTCAAATTTGTCAAACAAGATGTTTGGTCCGACCAAAATACACTGACATAGTTTTAAGAGCAAGAAGGTTCACACAGGGCGTTTCAAACAGGAGACAGCTGTTCCATGTGAAACTCAAATCAATTGTGACATTTAGTCACATGAATTGTTAATCGGTGAATTTGACACCAGCCATGCCCTTTACATTAACCTTACTAAGTGGGAGCTTATTTTGAAAAGACACAATGCATGTTACATGTTGAAACTGAAACAAGCGTACCTAGGGGTACATAGAGGGTTATAGTTCAAAGCTTAGAGCTAGTTTAAAGTCTCCTTCAATACAGCATGATGTTCATTTAGTGAATTATGGTCGCATTTAGAGTCAAATAGACCATAAAGCAGAGTATGCTTTAGGGCGGGGCTACATTGTGATTGACAGGTTGCTATCACAGCGTTGTCTGGGAGTTGTCCATGTTTTCGTCTTAAAACTTTAACCCTTAAAGTTAACTGTAACCTTTAAGGTTCTCAAAAATACCTGTGTTATGTTGAACGTAGCTCCACCCTCTCATGTCACTTCTGGTTGCAAAAAACCAAGATGGCGACCGCCCAGATGCCGAACACAATCTTCAAAACTGCTGCACAAACCAATAGGTGAAGTCACGGTGACTACGTCCACTTCCTGTATGACTTTACCCCAACCCAGAATTCCTAGCAGCAGAGACATGCACTTATCAGATGCCTCTTGTCTGAAGACATTAGAATCATTTTCTCACACCTCAACCAGACACTAATACTGAAGCAGCTGTTCCCTCAGTCTGCAGCACATCTCCACAGGTACAGAGAAACTGTACAATGATATAATGGACATTACAAGACATTTATTTCAGAGAAAACTCCAATATGTCACAAGTTGTTCTGTTTCTGAGATTACATAAACGACACACAAACACACACATACATCCTTCTTCCTCCACCTCCCAGTCACTTCACCTCACTCTCTCTCTCTCTCTCTCTCTCTCTCTCTCTCTCTCTCTCTCTCTATCGCTCTCAGGCGCATCAGCACCGGCTGCAGAAGTTGCTCTTGCAAAGGTAAGCCTAAAACTGATTTAAACATATACATATATACATATATATATATATATTTAAACAGATTGCCAATTTCCCATCTCTGTTGTTCATGCATTAACGTCATGGCAGCGTGGCAGACCGGTGTGAGCGTGTGTGGAGCCGGAGAGGAGCGCACCTCATGAACACCATGTACACTTTTGATGAAATCATGTGGGAACGACCGTTTTGCGTTTGTGTTAGTATAAAAAGTATTTATTTTTAAACTGCTTATTCCTGCAAAAAATGGAAAAAATTGTAAATATGTGATCAATTCAAGGATGCAATATCAAAAAGTGTACGTACAGATGGGGATTTATACATCCCATAGGACAATATGGTCACCATGAGCTCCATGTACATGACTCATTAATATACAGTGATATTTCTCTTAAGGGGAATGTTTAATAATTATTGATTATAACAAATGAGAACATCACACCATCAACTTGACTGACGTGTGTCCTGTGCTTTCGTTAGAGAGCAGTCAGTGTTTAGTGTGTCGGATCATTTGCAGGCGTGATGTGCAGAGAGTGGGCTCCAGCCTGGAGACTGCATTTAGACTCTCTCTCTCTCTGAGTATTGACTATAACAGAAGAGAGCAACCTCATCCTTACTTCTTCTATATCCAGTTTCACTTCAGATAGAGTTCATGCACAATATAGATATCTGTGATATCATAACAAAAAAAGGAGATGAATTAAAAAAAAAAAGTTGATTTATCATTCTCTCAACATCCCTTTGTCTTTAAAAATCATCTTAATATATGGCCATGAAATGGGAAGATTTGTCATTGTCCTCTACTGGAAAGAATATATATGAAGTTACCGTAACACTGCAGCAGGAATCTGTGAAACTGAATACTCTACTAAAATATTGTTGCGATGTATCCATTGAAATCATTTTGATATTTAAGTTAATATAGATTAGTATAGTATTTTCTACAAAAACACACACACAGTCAGAGGAAATGGAGAACAATGTTCCCATAATGTCGTTCTCTAAAATGGTGTCAAATTTTTCTACATTTTTCTAAAAGTTGACATTTTGTACGGTATTTAAAGTATTATAAAGTAATTATAACATGTAAAGAAAGGTGCCTTTCCACTCACTATTCGTCCCACCGTGCCTCTGATCTCTAAGGTCTTAGTTTATGATTGTGTCTCACCACATATGTTGCTATAATAATCATCATCAATGCTCCAACCGGCTCCTCCACCACGTCCATGTTCTGCTGATGCTCTGTATTCACAGCAGGATTCATCGCTGAATTCATGATGCAGAGCATGGATGATTTGTCCTTGAACTTTCATCCTCTGCTTTCTGCATCTGTGCCGCCATCGGCAACCCCTTTTCCTTTGTGTTTGTTCCATGTTGTGCTGCTGGAACCTTGCTAATGTTCCACGCTGTCAGCCTGAAAAGCAGGTTCATTTTGGGGTGTTTGAGCACAAAATAATAATGTCTGAGTTCCTGTTTTTGTTTTGTTTGTTGTCTCTGATTGCAGGCCCTCCCAGGGGTCCTCCAGGGCTTTCAAAGCAGCAATCAAATGCTGGGTGAAATACTGAACTGTTCCGCTGCAGTTCCTCTAATGACCACTAGATGGGTCATCCAGTAAAACTCAGAGTGTATCACTGTATTGACAAAACTCTCAAGTTCTCTTTTGAGTGACAGAATTCTCCATTTTTCCACAAGATTCTTTGGAATGAATAGTTTATCCTATTCTTTTAATTGATTAGTTTGATATGCAATAAGGATTTTACTCTAATTCATTTCCCTAATTATATATGCATGTTCTATTCAACATAAACTGCTGTAACTTCATAACACACAATTCAACTGCAGCTAAGTCTTAGAAATCAGAGCGATTTTGCAAAATGTAAAGGTATTTAAGTTCTACAGCTTCTTTTAAAAGATCAGTGATCATGACTCAGCCTTTGAGATTAAGAAGAATCAGCTTTGACAAGGTTGTCTATTTCTTTTTCTGTAGATATTTGCACCTATACTGGTCTAAAATGTGAGAGGGATGGCTGCTTATAATGGCTGAAACGCTGCAGTTACTCATAATTTGCTGTTGGAAAACGAGCTGGAATTCAAAGCATCCATCTGATCACGGCAAACACATTCACATCCATGCTTTCTCTAATAATCTCGAGTATTTTTCTCTCTCAGAGATGTACTTTGGATGTTAGGGAGCGTGTTTGCCTAATTGACAAGTCTCAGTCTGTGACGCTGTGCTGTTTGCTCGTCCCACATTCTGCTCCCTCCAGGCTCGTCCCTGAGCAGGAAACCAAAATTCAATCCTCAGAGTTTCTCTTTAGAAAAACTGCGAGTGACATCACAGATGACATCGTCAAAGCTTTCTATCTGTCTGTGGGTCCCAAACAAAGGATATGTTTAAATGCTACATGAGCAAACTTCACACTTTCACGAGGAAAAGTTTAAAGGGTTTCACCAGCCAAAAACCATGAAAGGCAACATTAAATGTCCT
The DNA here is from genome assembly GCF_027596085.1 of Anoplopoma fimbria. Lineage (NCBI taxonomy): Eukaryota > Metazoa > Chordata > Actinopteri > Perciformes > Anoplopomatidae > Anoplopoma > Anoplopoma fimbria. The sequence goes on from NC_072458.1 coordinate 21,986,480, forward strand.
ATTATTCTGCGGTGGGGGTGGAGGTGTTGAAGAGTTTCAGCCAGCGTTGGTGTGTACTGTTTTCTCAGGATGGACTCCTCGCTTTCTCGCTACCATTAAAAAGAAAAAAAAAAAATTTGATATCTGATGTAACTTTGATTCATTCCTTCCTGTTACCTCCGTTTCGTTGCTCCCACTTTGGGATTTAGACTAATAAGATGAGAGTCCAACATTGGTTATTTTGGTCAGCTTTATTTGACAAATTATTCAAATCCTGTCTACAGAAGCGTCAGTGTTAATATTTCATCGGGTAGAGACAGCTGCACTGGCAGAGGAAGTATCCAGATGTCACACCTTACTTGCTGTTAATCTTCCACCAACAGCTCAGACTAGAGGGTCCTGGTGGTTTGTAGTTACCGACACCCAAAGCAGAGCCAAAGTGGGTTAAGGTCCAAATTCTTACCAGATCCGGTCCTTGGAGGTATCCGGTTCTATTGCCATGGGTCTTTGGTCTGTGTGCGTTCACATACCCATACTACCATTCTTTTAAGCATGCCAGAAACAGATCCAGTATGTCCCAATACCTAGTTTATCAAAAGCACTTTGCCAAAAATACCAGGAAGTCTCCCTGCATCAGGTTGCATTTGCAGCCTGCTTTTCTGGCTATTCTGACCCACAATCCTCCAATGTTTTGATGAAGTGGTATTTCCCGATTGAATGCACACTGCAAGCAACAGTATGCACTTTGCAAAGGCAACTGCAGTACAGTATGCACTTAAAGTAAAAAGAAAAATGCATCTGATTTCAAACGCAGTTTAGGTGTTATTCCCATGTGTATAGCTGCTTGGGTCATGGAAGTTTGCCTTATTATCCATATTTTGGACTGATCTCTATGAACAGATATCTGCGTATGAATGCAGGTATAAGAAGGCAATGAGGCAAGATTTTTGGTATCAGAAGGTTCTAGTGTCCGTTTGCCGTTTCTTTCAACCAATCACGTTTGAGCAGGCCTTGGTTGAATACATGTAAACGTTCCGTGTGGAGAGCAAAAGAGGTGAAAATAAATCCCTGATCCCAGAAGCTATCGTCTGACAACGATTTAGCTTTAAATTAGCTTGAAAGTAGCTTGTAAACTGGCTACTTGAGAAACAATCCCGTTGTAGACATCGTCTCTCAACTCCAACTCCATTCTCACATCTCAAGTTGCTAATTGGATTGTCAACAAAGACTGGTGCATCGCAGAGCTTCGAAGTCTTGGCTGAATTGTTGTAAGGCAGATAGCAGGGATGATTGCAGGCTTCTCATGGTCCTCAAGACTCAGGTTGTAATTTATACATATGTTTTGTGTCAGATCCAACATTTTGGACTTTTGAAGACCTCCTGTAATTGCCAGAGGCACCGATATCATTCTTTGATCTGACTCCTTCATCAGCAGGACGATATCTCTATCTCTGTCTTCCAAAGTAATTAAAAGTAAAGGTAAAAGAAACCAATGTTGATAGTCTGAAGGAAATTGGATTCCACCAGCAGCTTCCTGTGTCAAAGTTCCACACTTTGTTAACCCATGTGGCCTCTCGAACTTCTTCTTAATGAAGATGTGTAGCCTTATAAAATCATCATGGTAGTACAGCCTTTGCTCCTAACAGAAAAAAAGTCGTATTTAAAAAAACCTGCTGCTGTTTCTCTGTCAGTTAAATGTAAACATCTGTCAGATTTAGACATTTGTACAAAGGACTGATGCTGTCGGGTTTCTCGGGAGTCTCCAAAGGGAGTCTTTGGTCAGAGGCGTAGATCTGCTGTTGACTGGACCCCCTGCCGTGCTGCTGTTGATGGCTTTCATGTGGATCTTTTGGTGCCCTGCAGTTTTTGGCAACAGCTTGCAAAAGAAAAATGAAAAAACCTTGCACAACCCGACCCCGTGTCAGTGCCGACGGGGGTTTTCTCTTCAGGAAGACTCCGCTCGTTGAAATGCAGGATGTGAGCAAGCAGCCGCTCTGCTGAAATGCCCTCGAGCAAGGCATCGAATCAAAAAACTCGCTCAGGATCTCTCAGCTTTGTTGAAATCTGTATTGTGCATTTCAAAAGCATGAAACAGCGCTAAATGCTTGTGATTAAGCCATCGCACCGACGGGAAGAAAGTTGGACGGATGAAACACTGTGACCACGGAGCGAGTGACTCACGAGTCCGTCATCTCTCCTGTGAATGTTCATTCCTCATGTACTATATGCAACCGTGTACGTCCAGAACATAGACCTGCATGTGTGTGTGTGTGTGTGTGTGTGTGTGTGTGTGTGTGTGTGTGTGTGTGTGTGTGTGTGTGTTTGCATCAGTCGTGCATGACATCCAGGCTACTCTGCACACCAATGGAATTCACACACTTTTTTTAAGCAAAATCCTCTCAGCTGTTACATCCATCTCTCTTTACTCCCCCAGCACACACACACAAACACACACACACACACACACACACACACACACAACACACACACACACACACACACACACACACACACACACACACACACACACAAACACACACACACACACACACACGTACGCACTCGCCAGCTCCGCCATAGACTTTGGAATTCACTGTTGCCATGGCGATGGAATAGAGCACGCTCTCTCGCATCGCCTGTTCTTTTCTATTGCTTTATCTCTCTCTCTCTCTCTCTCTCTTGTGGCGAACCAGCTCCTCTTGTTTGACAGGGGGCTCGTTTTCTCCCGCCGGCATCAGGTTTTGGACATTTGTTTGTTTGTTTGTTTGTTTGTTTGTTTGTTTGTTTGTTCAAAGACACATCATCGTTGTCATATAGAAAACATGTTTGTGTGAGAGATGTTTCTGGACAGCAGCATCTCCTGGTTTCAATACTCGTTCGTTAATCGAATACATCCTTCTCCCATCTCTTCCCCTCACTCTTTCCTATCTCCTCCTCATCTTCTCCTTGTTTTATGCTTCTCTCCCTCTCTTTTTGGCTCTTCTCTCACTCTCTCTCACCCTCTTTTTACCCCTCCCTCCTTCTCTCAGTTGCTAAGATGACTGCCATGACAATTCAATGAGAGGAGAGGACGCCAAGTGAAGTATCCCCCTCCGCTTACCGGGGAAAGAAGAAGTGCTCAAGGTAAAGACAGGAAAAGGAGAAGAAGAGGAGGAGGAGGAAGAAAGAAGGGATAAGAAGAGAGGAAGAGGAGCGAGGGAGAGAGGGGGAGAAAGCGAAGGATTAACGGTGGATGGAGGCGGCTCGGACCGGGGCTACGGAGCGCTCTTCATTGACGAAGAAGAAGAAGAAGAACAGCAGCAGCAGCAGCAGCAGCAGGGGGGAGAAGAGATGGAGGCGAAAGGCAGAAACATGCCCTCAGGTAACACACACACACACACACACACACACACACACACACACACACACACACACACACACACACACACACACACACACACACACAGACAGAGGCAGACGTGCATGTGCATACACACACAACAAAACCACCAGATGCAGATGTGGATTTTTGTTTGCACACACACTCGAACATGACACATGTATATAAATATTCAGGCAACATTCAAACACACAAACCAGCATGAACAAACCCCACCGTGCAGGAAACCAAACACACACACTAAACACACACACTAAACACACACACTAAACACACACACACACACACACACACACACTAAACACACACACACACACTAAACACACACGCACACTGGAGTGCAGATGTGAACTGAGGTCTGGATTCAGAGGGCAAGTGGTTTCGATCAATCTGCTCTGGCATTTGTGTAACCAAGCTAAACATTTCCTCTGATTTTAGATCGGACATGACTGAAGGGAGTTCTGACAAAAAAAAAACAGTTTTTAAAAGAAATGCTGTAAAACAATTAATGAATGGTTGCTTAATTGAACATCAAATGCAATATGGAAATTATCTCTGTGAAGCTCAAAATCTCATTCAGTTTCATTACGTTGTCTTTTCATGCATCATCTCTGGACAACAGATTTTTTTTTGCAAATGCAAAACGCCGTCCTTGATTGGTTCGATCCATTACATATTTTTGACGAGTCTAACCAATCAGGATCAAGTAAATTTCGGATGCTGAGTGTTGTGTCACCTCGTTTATCGTCTACACTGGATGCAACAGAGCAGAAAATATTTTTAAAAATTGACAAAGTTGCCTGAACCATTTCTGTCACTGCAAACCTGAAGCATATTTACACTCTTTATTTGACTGCAAGCTGTACACTTTGCACGCTGTTTAAAGATGTTTGTTTAATATATTTCAGTTTTAAATCATTTATTCTGAATGGTAACAATTCACTACATCCATGTTACAGCTTGTTTCAACGCAAAAAAACTTCAATATAAGACTGTTTATAATGATTAAGAAGACCTCAGTGTTTATTTACAGGGTTATTCTTATTCATAGAGCTCTGAATGTCCAGCAGAGAATGGACCAGTACAGTCCAGTGTGAACATAGTGGAAACCTGTTGCTTCCATGTAGCAATGATGCTGAGTTTAGACTTCACTTTAGCAAGAAAATGAGTGTAAATCTTTCTTTTATTCTGATAATCATGACACATTTTCATTGAGGGTATGTCGTATGCTTCACAGACTGGAAACCCCTTTGAAACAAATATGTGATACTTCGCTATAGAACTGACTTGGATTTATTTGACTAACCACAAATTTATCATCAAACCTCTGTCGCATTTTATCTTGACAAAAGTTCTAATTGCACTTGAAGACAAACAGAAACAAACATTTATTTATTGCACTTTTGTTTTAATACTTATATTGTGTTTTCCAACTCAACTATACATTTAAAGCTGACATTTTTTTTTTTATCTACAATTGGTGGCATTGATCAAACATTTCACATTTAGGTTACAGTGTTTCTGTAAACCTAAAATATACAGATAGAAATATAGATTTAGCAAGTTAGGAATAGAAAGCAAAATACAAAAAAAATTGAAGTAAAGGAAATGTAGACACAGATACCAGTCTGCTGGCTTCCAAGAGAACATTTACCATGAAGAATTGCATTAAGTGCATAAAACAAATGAGTAAAATAAAATCAACTTAAAATACTTATTATTGTCTGATTGGCGTTACTTTACCTCCCAGTGCATTGGCGACTCCCTGCAGTCGTTTTGGGACTTACCTTATGCAGCAGTTCATGGTCAGTTTCAGGGTCAGAGAACCAGTGGTCTCTCTGTTATTTTTGGGATTTGTGTTGCTATGGAAACACCCCTCAGGCCAACTGAATTAAACCAAGTAGTTTTAAAAAAGCCCACGCTGGGATTGATATTCTCCGTGCGATCCATTGTTTACATTAACCCCCTAACGGTTTGTGGAAAACATGAGCAGAACGGTCGGATACAGGTTTCCTATGCTCCCCCTCATGTCTTCTCTCCTTGGATGGTTCATTTATTCATTTATGTTTCCTGAAGCACAACAGATGTGTTGTATCTCAATTTCCCTCTCGTCGTCCCTTCTCACTGTTCACCTCTCAGCTTTCGTTCATGTCTCTCCTCTTTCCTCTCCACTCGGCTCTTCTCGTCTAACAATCCTCTCTTGTCCATTTTACCCTCTTATGTTTATTAATGTGTATATGAAACCTCCGTGCCCTGATTCCTTTCCTTTGCGTTTGCCATTTGGTGTCTTTTTCCCCCAGAAATCCTATTGATCTTATCAGATAATAAATTCCCAATTTGTCCTCCAAACCTGCAAACTGTTGATATTAACGGCCCCTAAAGTGAGTCATTTTTGAAATCCTAGGTTTTGACAGAAAGGTCAGAAACCTGCTGAGAGAATTCCACTGATCCATGAAATAAAGGATTTTCTAACTTTATTCAAATTTCCTCGGGGAAACTCTCTGACAGGCTCACAAAAGAGTATTTCATACGTCTCCCAGCAGTCCATGTTCCTCCCTCAAATGTTCATTTTATAACAATATTTGATGTTTTATATTTCTTGTTGATGCATCGGGTCGGCATTTTGTTCCTCTGCTGCGTTCTGCCAAACATTTCTTGACTGCTTCAGGCTGTGTGTGCTGCTTTTTTGATTAAAAAACGCACCAGTGTGCTCACCCAGAATGCAACGGAAAGACTCAACCCCGTCAGCAGCTCCCACCACTCACCCACAGCGGCCCATGGGGGACAGTGGTTCTATTACTGCATAAATATTTGACAGTTCAATGCATGAATTTGTGAACAGGGTGGAATCCAAAAACATGTCTTACTTTTAGCATCTCATTTAATTTCAACCTTTGAGGGCATTTCTGAGCCTTCATGGAAATGAATGATTGAAACAAAAGTCTTTTTAGTTTCACACTAAATAGACTTCTGAGACTTCTGGATTTTGACATGAATAGATTATGTGGCTGTCAGTTACAGTCTTACAATCAGTAACCTGCAGCACAGTGATCAGTTATGGTAATGCCAAGAAATGCAGTATAAAGTGCTCTACAATAAAATGAAGTCAGTTGTAAAATGAACAAAAAAAGAACAGCAGAGGTAATTTGAGACCTTCCCAATTTCCTGCCAGACACAAATTCAGTTCAGGACTGATCACTTGTTGCTAAGCTAGCTAGCCATAGATTCAGTGACTGTATGAACAATAGACTTCAGGCTAGATTTAGTTTTTTTGTTTTCAGTCTATATTTGAAACCGATAATCACTGTTATGGAAAGTAACATCTCCTCTCCAGGTTCCTACTCTACGTACAATTCCCCAGCCTTCGACTCGGCAACTACTTCACTGTCATTCGTGACATCACATCTCCTTTTTTTATGGCATAAAGTAAACAAATAAAATCAAACCAATAGGATAAATGAACACTTTAACGTGAAGGCGCTATACTGTAATCAGCATCCAGAGGGGCGATCAGATGTTTTGGTTTCACTTTTGAAGCGGAAGCATGTGCAGTCTATGATTACAGTCGACACCTGGGACTGACGGGGGTGCAGGAAGTGACTCGTCTCTCTTCACACCAGAGTAGAAACTGTGTCAACCTTCTACTGAGTTCTCTGATGTCAACAATAAAACTTCTAGGAATCATGTGGAAATCATATTAAAAAAGAGTTCCCTATAACTAAAGCTGTGGCCTGATATCATCATAATGGTAGACATTTTCTCCACCATGCAAAAAAAAAAATGTCCTTGTAAGAAACTCTGGGTCTTCCACTCACACCTATAATATCTGTCATCTGTTCCGTGATGGTTGTCCTGTTATGTGCTATAAACGTGTGATCCTGTTGTCTGTGTTCTCATCAGACATCAGCTTCCTTCCCCGCCCAGCGATGGTGTGGTGTGAGCGGGGCATCCAGGTGCTGCTGACCACCATGGGGGCGTTCGCGGCCTTCGCCCTGATGACGGTGGCTATCGGCACGGACTACTGGCTGTACGCCCGCGCCTTCATCTGCAACAGCACGGCCAACTCGTCCCAGGACGACTCCAACAACAAGGACAAGAAGGACCCCGGGGCCCTCACCCACTCCGGCCTCTGGAGGATCTGCTGCCTGGAAGGTACGGCTGGTTGTGTGTGTTATATGTGTGTTTTGTCATGTGCTGGTCAATGGCGGGTCTTGTTGAGGTCAATGTGCTCATCAATGATATCAGAACAGACATAATAGGGGATCTCTTAGTCAAACACACACACACACACACACACACACACACACACACACACACACACACACACACACACACACACACACACACACACACACACACACACACACACACACTACCAGCATGATGAGTAGTTCTGCTTTTGTTTCTGTATCTGGTTTGTTGACCTGCACTTTAACCTTTTGCATTCATTATCAGGTCAGTTATGGGAATACAGCAAAGCCGCTAGGAAAAAAATGTTGGCATTGTATATTTCTGCAGACCACGGATATGTTGAATTAAATTGTTATATTGAAGTTTTTTGCACGTGCAGAGCAAGTGGTGGATTGGTCAAACAAACACAGAGCGTTCAGCTAGAAGGCCTCTCTTCACGTCCCGTGTGAAACCAAAAGTAAACATTGGCCTTTACACTTGTTACGTTAAGTTATGTGAAAAAGTCTGCCAAGGGTTGTTATTTATTCACGTGTGCTACGTTACGTTTTCTAAGATGTGAAACCAAAAGTAAGCATTGCATTAGAAAGTCCTCTACTGGCGACTGTTATTTATTTAAGGCTACGGTTGTTACGTGTGACACCAAAATAAAACTTTGACTTTACGCTTGTCACGTTACTTGACGTAAGAAAGTCCCCTCAGGGCATTTTCTTTTTAAATTACAGTTGTCACATGGGAAACCAAAAGTCAACTTTGACAAATGCTTCCCAATGTTAACCACGTAGTACTGTGCTTTCTGCAGAGCGCGATACACAGCCTCAGACGAAGCTATGTATTCATGGTTCAGAAACATCACCACCCTTTGGTTTGCAGAAATATACAATGCCAACATTTTTTCTGGTGAGAATGAAATCCTATAATTTGTAAAGTGCCTCTTGAAATCCTCGCTGCAGTCCAAGTTCATGCCGGTTGAACTTTTCCAGCCTTGTGAACACGTTAGAAAAGCTTTTGTGATCCGACGTGTTTACTTGTTTTTGCTACTTCTCATCCTGTAACACAACTCAGAGAAGAGGATTTCAGGATGTTTAGATATGAGCTTTGCTTCGTGTTTTCCCTGCTGCAAACAAACACTTACATATATATACACTCATACTATGCATTCAACATAAAGCTCATCACAGAGCCCCAGAGCTCAGATATGAGTGGTGACTCATCCGGTGGCTGATTAGGTAGTTCTCCTGCATTGCTGCAGCTGACGGACAGGTTTAATACCACACATAAACAAGATGAGGTTTCCAGGCCGAGCTACCTGTTTTATAGGTTCTTGTTTCAAGTTGCATTTTAGCACCAGAAAAAATGACAACATTCATTTTGAGGCATTAGTATAATTAGCATAAACAAGAGAACAGCAGCCTTTTCACTGCATTTTTCTGCTGTTTGCAATCAAATCTGACACAGAAAGTACATTTTGAATTGATAGCTTCAAAAGTTTCTTCTAGAATTAGTTCACCAAGTAATTTATTGCAACTTTTTCATATGGAAAGTCCTCTTGTTGTTCGTGGTGTCTTGCCAGATGTGGCGGAACATTAACTTGTGTTGTTTGGCAGCTTTTTCAGAAATCATCCAATGTGTTACACAGATAAACTGTTTTTTGTCCCAGTTTCAGTCCACTGGGCCCATTTGTAGATTTCCCTTCCCTTCGTTAAAGCAGTTACGGTTCCTATTAGAATAATAATTCTAGCCCAGAACATCCATAATGCATGATGGATTTCTATCTCGTAAAGATCTGATATTGATTCAGCTTTTTTCTTGGCTGACTTTTGTTTGTTTGCACAAGCGTGAACCGGAGTGTTCTCTAAACATTCTTTTTAATGTTTTTTTTCCTGTCTTTCCTTTTATTGCAAGAGAAACATGGGATCTCTCCTTCATCTTGATGTGTATTTTGTCCATGAGATGCACAAATAGCTGTGAAGATTAAAAAATAAAATGTCCCTCTCAAAAAGAAATTCAAGTTTCTGTTATGATTTACAAGATAACGCTGCTGTTCTTCAGGCTTCTCCTCAGGATGGACTGTAGTCCACCACAATACCTGAAACACAAATTTCCCATCAGCCTCAGCTGTACTTTGCTAAATGTTTCATGCTAAACTAAGATGGTGAGCGTGATAAACATCGTACCTCGTTATAACATCAGCATGTAAACATCGTCATTGTGAGCATGTTAGCACGCCGACCTTAACCTTTTCAACCCGATGCAGCATACGGCCTCACAGAGCCACTGACATAGCTGGTAATGATGTATGTGATTGGCTTATGGTTACCATGCAGAGGCATCATAATGCTTTGAAATAACTCAGCCTGAGACTCTTAGAGCTCAGGTCTTTCTTGCTCTCGCATTTTTCTGCAATTGTTTGTCTTTCTCGTCTTCAGTTCGTCTGTCTGTCTTCTCTTTACTTCTGTCGGCATGTTTACTCCTCTATCTTCATCTCCTTCATCTTCCTCTTCTTATTCCCTTTCCATCTTCTTCTCTTCGTCCATATCTCTCACCTTTACTTATCACAATTTTTTTTCTACCTTTCTCTCACCTTTCTCTCACCGTTTTAAAATTTTCTCACCATAAATGTGTTTTTTTTCCCCCCCGACGTCTCTCATCACTTTCTTCCCTATCACTTATTCTCTGGCAGATATTGTACCCAGCATCCTTCTCTCATCCTTGTGATCTCTACCTCCTCCCTCTTCCTCATGCTCTCCTCCTCTTCCTCTCTGTCGTTTTTTTTTTTTTTTTTTCAGGCTTGAAGCGAGGTGTGTGTTCCCAGATCAATCACTTCCCAGACGACGCCGACTACGACCAAGATGCTGCAGAGTATCTGCTGCGTGAGTGGCACACACATTAACACGTGAACGACAGACAGGAAAAAGACGTGTGCACATACACACACACACACACACACACACACACACACACACACACACACACACACACACACACACACACACACACACACACACACACACACTGCACTAAACTCGTTGTGCATGCACACATCTCGACAGAACACCACACACATACACTCCCTACAGTCTCCATCACACACGGATAGAGAAAGGACAGAAGGGGATGGTGGGCGGACATCAATGCACGGATGTCAGATTCAAGCGAAGCGTTCCTGGAGGTGTGTGTAAGTGTCTGTACAGTGTGTGTGTGTGTGTGTGTGTGTGTGTGTGTGTGTGTGTGTGTGTGTGTGTGTGTGTGTGTGTGTGTGTGTGTGTGTGTGTGTGTGTGTGTGTTTAAATGCCCAGGTGCATGGGGTTTGGAGTCTGGGGGTGTACAGAAAGCTTTTTTTTTTTTTTTTTTTTTCACAGATGGATTGAAAGAACAGCCTTCACTAATGGATTATTTTCAGCTCAGGATTCAGGTTTCACATCCTGCCTCCATTGTGACGGCAGATTCTGCTCGTACAGCCCTGAAAACCTTTTGGTTTCCAAAGCATATGTTCCATCCATATATATTATATAAAGATATCTATTTCTAGTGATGGAGGCTGTGATGTTATCTGACTACTTGACTGAACAAGATATATCTTCCACCTCTCCAAAGGCTGCACGATCTTTTCGATTTATTTTTCTCTATTATTAATAGAACATTTTTAGAATCCAGAGTAAAGGATGCCCCGGATACATGCTCCAGATTTTTTTGTTATTTAAGTGACTGCCATTGTTGATTGGAAATTTGTTAAAATGTTGAGGAAAAAACAGTTTTACCTTGATATTTAAGACAATTTGTTAATTCTTTGGCAAATACTAAAGCTTCTTCCATTGGTCCATGACCTCACTTTGCACCAAAGTCTACTAAAATCTATCAACAAGTGTTTAACATGTAACTAACAATTAGTTCAAATAGTTGTAGATTATGTTTTTGTCTATCAATTAACCATTTCAGCTCATCTTCCAACAAAAAAAATAGCATGAAAAGTTCAAACTAGCAGGAGGTAATTATCCCTCGACTGATTCTTCTCCAGAGTGAAACCACACAGCAGAGGTTTGTCCCTGAGCACCAAAGGTCAGAAATTCACTCCTGCAGCTCATCATTTTTTCTTCTCAGCTTCTTATCTAAATCAATAGATTTTGCCGAAGAGAAAAACACCAACCATACAGTCCCTTTTCCTCTTAAAAACAACCTCCGAGAATCATTTGCAACCTCTGTCTGACAGAAGCTTCTATGAATATATGCTTATCACAGCATTATCGCTTCTCTTTAGAAGCAAACAAAAGCTAACGCAGCTCGGAAAGTCACCTTCACAACTTGAAGGCTTTGCTTTTTATCCACAAGTCCCTGCTAGAGATGGAGCTATTCAGCATTTTCATCTCGTTTAATGTCTCTCTACTTTATCGCAGGGTTTGAGGTGTCTGCAGAGGAATTTAAAATCCCCATGTAGTTGGGATTTTAGGGGATGTAATGCAACCTTTAGCAGCCGTACTGAAGGTCCTTTGTGGTCTTTGTGATGATCCACTGTAAAATCTGTAAACTGCAACACTGTGTAAGGAGTATTCCTGCAGGTTGTATTGAAATTTTATACATTTTTGGGAGTTGCGAGAGGCAAAATTTCCATAAAAGCCAGGATTTATTCTTAACTTCCTTATATAATTTCAATATCGGAGAACACTATATCCTACATTTCTAATAATTCAACTTCATATCACATTTTCATCAGACCCTACTTTCCTATCAAACTCCCACATCGTTAAAACTTCACACCAGTTTTTAATGCAGGCTTTCTGTTTTAAATGTGTTAGAGTTATAAAAGCCGCAAAATATATAATGTTTTAAACATTATTTAGGAAACTTGTATAAATACTGTAGATAGCTGCTGTTCCCGAGCCAAGTGGTAGTGTCGGCTATGGCACCTCTTGGTAACACTACATCTCCGAAGGGTGTCACAAGGCTGTTAACTTTGCAACTTGAGATGGTGTTGAAAAAGAAAAAAAACTCACTAATTGTATTACATTTGTACAGACACAGCAAAGTCAAGAGGACGTTAAAAAATGATATTTTAGTAGATGAAAATGTGTTTCTGTTCTCATCTGCAGGTGTGGTTCGAGCCTCCAGCATCTTCCCCATCCTCAGCGCCATACTGCTCCTGCTTGGTGGAGTGTGTGTTGCTTCCAGCAGCTTCTACAAGAGCAAAAGGAACATCATTCTCGGTGGAGGGATTCTCTTTGTAGCTGCGGGTGAGACTGCAGCTCTGTCATGGTTTTTGGTTCACTCATAGCGTTGGAATTTTATCGAAACAGGAACTCATAACGCACAATCTGCTTTGGTATTTTAGCTCTTGTTGGACCACCTTTGGTTGCACGTCTTTGTCCTTCCAATCCGCCTTATTCCGCTGAAATGAAACTGCTATTTCACATTTCGATGTTTCACACCTTTCAGTTTATTACAGGCATAATAAGACGTTCTTATGCATGATATGCAGATTGGTTTTCATAATGCGCCTGCTTCTCATCTGTATAATTGAAAGGAAACAGTTCCAGTATCTCTGCCTGGAAAACAACTTAACGAGGCAGCAGGTTAATGTGTCTCAGAGGAGCACTCACAGTCGAAGTCTTGTATATTTCTTCAGGCCTCAGCAACATCATCGGAGTGATCGTGTACATCTCGGCAGCCCTGAGCGACATCTCCCCCAAGAAAGACGAGGACAAGAAGTGGCACTACTCCTACGGCTGGTCCTTCTACTTTGGCGGCCTCTCCTTCATCCTGGCCGAGATGGTGGGCGTCCTCGCTGTCAACATCTACATCGAGAAGAACAAGGAGCTGCGCTGCCGCTCTCGCACCGACCTCTTCAAGAGCACCACGCACGCCGTGCTGCGGCTGCCCAGCTACCGATTCCGACGACGCTCCCGCTCCAGCTCGCGCTCCACCGACCCGCCGCACTCGCAGGAGAACTCGCCCATTGGCACGTCCAAGACCTTCAGCCTGCCGCCGTCTGCTCCACCCTTCTCTGTGGCCACCTTACCCAACCCTCACCACTCCAGCAGCGGCGGAAGCGGAGGAGGCGGCGACATCTCCATGTACACCCTGACGAGGGACTCCAAGATGGGCAGCCTGGGAGGTGGCGCCCCACCTCTCTACGGCACGGTGGACCGCGCCACGCTGTACCAGCTCCACAACTACTTCCCAAAGGATTCCAGCGGCAGTGGCGGAGGAGGAGGAGGAGGAGGAGGAGGAGGAGGAGGAGGTGGAGGTGGAGCGGTGATAAGCGGCGGCACACTTCCATCTCACTCCAAGTCCAACTTGGCGGCAGCAGCGGCTGTGGCCCAGAATGCAGCACCGCTGAATACCTCCACATCGGCCGCCCCCACGGCCCAGACGGCTCCGATATCTACAGCCACCATGGAGAGGGACCGGGGCAACATGGGAACCCTGGACCGACTGACAGCCAAAAGGGACCGGGATAGCAACTCAGATACTCTGAACAGGAAAACTACGCCAGTTTAGGACGAAGCCTCAGAGAGGAGGGAGGGAGTGTTGAATGAAAAGAGACGTTAGAGATATCAGAGCTGAAAGAGAGGAAGAGTAGGGCTGAAAATGCGTGGGTGACACTTCAACGGTCATGTTTCCATCCTTGAGCCTGTGGTATCTAGCTGCCATAATTACTTACCAATATCATTAACAGTCATAGAACACCTGACATTTTGTGCAAATTCATGACGACTGCCTTAAAATGGTCATGACTTAAGCTTCAAAACCTTGTTTGCACGTTAAATGCACAGCAATGGTGCAGTGGCGGCTTCAGCACAAGGGATTTGTTTTGTTGCATGTGCACAACTGGGTGCTTTCCAGTAAAACAAGTCTCTGGTTGCAGCATTTGGGGTTAAGTGCCTTGCTGAAGAGGCCGGGGGGAATCAGTAGTTATTTATTATACTATTCTACATTTTATCAACTGCCAGAAGAAACTACCAAGCTTTGATTTTGTGATTTATAAGTCACAAGACGTTTAAAAGTGAAAGATTTCACCTATCCAGACGTCCAGTTTGAACCTGGAAACCACCAAATCAATGCTTTCTGGTATTCTAAAACACTTTAAAGCATCATAAAATAATAAAATAAAAAGTGTCCAGATGGTATAAGCCAGGACTTTCTGTTACCTTTCTGTTTTTAAGAGGAACAGTGAGCCACAGACGGGTACATTCAGCCAAGTAACAAGCTGCTCAGTGATCAGTTGACTGCCAACTCAAGGTCAAGGTCACCAGTAGCTACTTAACCTCAGCCATATCTAACCTACTGACACACACACAAACACACACACACAAATGCCACAGCCTATTTATTTTTCAGCGTGTGTCAAAACTAATTACAGTGACAGATGGGCATTCTCCACACTCCTAGAGAAAGGCACAGCCATAGACTTCAAGCTTCACCCTGAACGCCTCCGTTACACCACTGCCGGTTGTCACAGTTTGCTCAAACGCTGCAACAAATGTCCATCTGAACAAGAAACTTCTGACTTTTGATGTTTAATTCCTCCAGTCTTTGTTCAAAAGTGAGAAATATTAGCTGAGTTCTGGCCAAAATGGAAGTAGACTGCTCTTGTTGTGCCTCAACAAAAGACATGTCTTTTCTCCAGCAATATTAACAGGGTTGTTGATACAGGTATGGTGGCCTGTTATGGACAAAGATGTCACTCAATTTATTAAGCTGCAAAGTTAATAAATTGTATTGCAAGATTACTAGTGAATTGCACCAATCACAAGTTTGTAAGAAGCTGCAAAAATGTTGAGCTTTCTGTCGAAAAATGTGGTTTAAAACCCATAAATGTCAGAAGCTGATCAAGTTCTGCTATGATCACTGGTATTGATCAACTCAGACTCATTAGAAATGTTGCTAAACACACCTTCAAGGTCAATGACAGTACTTGTAAAGATGGACATTTATGCATTATTTGTGAACTTTAATTGGCATAATTGATTCCAGGGTTTTTATGACTATTTATGAAGGTGATTTGATACCGAAGGCTACAAGGCAGCATCCGTTGAGTGTTCCTGCAAAGGGCTGCAACCACAGGCAACAGGGTGGGGGGTCAATTCAGTTTTACACTCAGGGGGAGGAGTTTTAGTTAGAGTTTGGATCAAAAGCTTAACATTTAAATCGTGTTACTCCAGTATGATATATCAACCATTTTGTCATTCCTGACTTACGACCTTTACACAGCGAGGGCATGGCGATTGTCAAGGATGAAAGAAAAGTTTGCCGTCTTGGTTCAAACTATGGAGCTTCCATGTTGTTTGTTCATAAAAAAATGGCCCAACTCAACCAGTTCCTCACAACGTGGAAGCGTTGGTTGACGGTCTTATTCGCGGAGCAAAAGCTCAGAAAAAAACGTCCTTCTTCCGAAGAAAAAATACTTCACTTGTTCGTCACGTAATATTTCGAGTTCTGTTAAAAAGTATTCATGACAAAAACAACAGTTAGAAAAAAAATATTGATGTGCAAAATTGTCTCACAACCACCAGAGTGTAAAGGTCTCAAGTCTACAAAATATAATACAACACTTAAGCACATTATTGAATATGTAAAAATTTAGAAAGGATCTTGATAGAATTTCAAACAAAACAATCACATTTTGAGCGAAGTTCATATTTTTGAGGCTGTGACAAATTTCAATGAGAGAGACTCATTTCTGTAACGGAACATTCTGGATTGAAACTCTTCACGTGTCCTAAAATCTGACTGTTGGACTGATGCACTGAACTCTTGAATCCACATCTGGATCATCTGTGTTTGCAAAGTGAATTCAACCCAACCCTGGTTGACGACGAGCCGGAGGAAGTGAAAGAGAAAATAACACAACAGCTACCAGTTCAACTTCCCTCCGTCTCTCTTTTAGCTATAACTATATACTATTTGACAAACTAGAATAATAAATGTATTATTGAGTATATTCTATCGATCCATTTACTTCAACAAAAGCACATAATGTCTGTAAATGGTAATCTATGGGTTGTCTTTTCATTCCGAGTGATTGATAATCATCTCTAGGTTACATGAGATTGTAACTCCTTGAGTATTAATATCATGTTGCTGGTGTTTCTATGATCGTAATGGTTATTGCAGGGTATTTATACATTTTTGAAATCTTTTCTTTTTGTAATTTTTTTATATTCGTTTCAAGAACTTTTAGATTTTCTTTCTCTTTGCTTATGTACATTAATGTCAGTGGTGTCACGTGGAACGCATGTGCACATACGTGAGGGGGTGATATTGTGTAAACTCATCTTTAGGACATTTTCATTGTTTCATTCCATTTATTCGTACGCGGAGAGTTGACTGAGCGTGCATGCTCCTTTTTCAGCAACACCTTGCTTCACCTTTTACTCACACATTCACACTGGCAGCCTCCCAGTCAAACCAGTCCACCGCTTGTTACGCAGTGGCTACAGTGGAACCACTGGAGGCTACCTGCCTTGCTCAAGGGCACATTGATAGTGTTTGTCATTTTATTTCTTACATTTTTGTTGTTCTAATGGGCAGCTTGTAGACTTTTTTTTTTTCAAATATCACTCTAAATTTGACTGTGTACATTATTTTTAGTGTGTATGTAAATTTTTGTGCTGATTTTCTTTTTTTACAAATCATTTCTCTCTTTTTTTTTCTCTTTCCCAACTAATACTTTTCTTTAATCTTCTCTATTTAATTGCGGATTTGATTTGTGCTTTTTCCTATATTTTAATTTGGGGGTTTTTGCTCACTTTTTTATCAGTATGTTTTCATTTCCATGCAGGCTTTTTTTTCTAAACATTACCAACGTAGCCTAATAATCAGTGTTTTTTAATGTTCTGACTAGTGTATAATTGTTGGCGATAGAATTTATATTAATCTATTTATTTTCGTGGTGGTATGTATAGATATTCTTAATGTTTATATTGTTTCAGAGTTCTTACGCCTCTAACTTTGGGCTATAAAGGCTTCACGCCTGCCTGGGACATGTTGTCAGTAGCCTAAGTGCTGGGAGCAGGGCTGGAATGGGACAGAAAATTTGACCTTATTTATTATGTTTTATTTATTTTAATTCAGTCATTCGTTAATTTATTAAGCCCTTAAACGGAATCCGCAAGCTGCTGCACGGGTTTTTTCCGCAGTAACCAGTCTAATGAGGACATATCCTGTTTGGCAAATCAATGCATGTTTTCAAGTGTTTTTGTCATCAATTTGACATAAATGATTTTGCTAACAATTGTCATTTTGATGAGAAGTAGATGATCAGGCAGGCGTGAAGGTCAAAGAGGGAAAAACACGTTGTTTTTCCTCAGCACCTGTCCGCTGTGCACATCAAACTTTCACACAGTAAATTTCTATTACAGCGTGAAGGGGCGGGACTCATACAGACAGCTTTCAGAACATTTCTCTATCATCGTCACAAGCCAATCGCAATCATTAAGAAAAAATTCGCGAAAAAAAACATGGGCCCATCTTCCTGCTTTATGGGCTGGTCAAAAAAAAGAAGTTGTTTGGCCCAAATGTCACGTTGGCCCAGCGGTCTGCCAGATGGCCAGTCCAGCCCTGACTGGGAGAGCGAGCTAAATGTGATCTGTGTTGGTGTCGTCAGTGATTTTTATGGTAATAAGTACAACAAAGTACATCAGCCTCATTCTGAGGAATATGTGAATTGTTCTAAAATCACTAAACTCGTCCTGAGCTTATATTTTACCTTTTGAAAAGTGTTTGTGAGAACATGTTCTACAGCGGACGTTCTTGTTCCTCCGTTTTCAGTTCATATCCTGATGTGAAAGCCATTTTAAATCCAGCGTGAGTCACCAGCTCCTTTCCCCAACACTTCGGCTACTGACAGGAGTCAAACCTGAAACTCTTCAAATGGAAAACTGTTAAATTTCCACTCAGCAGACCGACACTTGTAAAGGACAATAAGGAAAAGGGGAAGCAATACAATATTCTGATCCTCGCTGGAAGACAAAAAATATAAGTATATAAATATATAGATATATTCATTAAAGTTCTATATGAAACTTGGGTTGTGTCATTTGAATTATTGAGTACTGTGTCGATGCTCCAACAACTCCAAGGTGTCAGTGTCTTCCATACAGACCCATAAGACAATTACAAAAGGATGAGTGTTTTCTGATCTGCCACATAGAGCATGGTAGGATTGAGAAAAGCTACTTGGTTTAAGTTACAATTTAGAGGTTAGTTCATGGTAAAGTTTTTTACAAGAGACAAGAATTTTAACTAATGCACAATCGGGGGACATTTACTTGGAAAGAAACACCACGCAGTAGAAGGTTAGGAGATTAAGCCTCCAGCAATGGTGGATAAATGTCTATGGACAAGAAGATCATTGTGGTAGTTTCTCTGATCTCTCTTTTCAGCCTTGTCTCCTACTAAAATAAGTTCCCATAGCGCTGCATTCTCAATTTTCTTTGTCAGAAATTAATTATTTCTCGATTGTAGTTTTAAACACGTAGTTTAACGTAATTAAATGGAAACAAAACAAAAAGCGAAAAAACTACATGGTTAGGTTTGGTAAAACATCATGATTAGACTTAAACTAAATATGTTTGTTGCTACATTTAAATTACCGATGTAGATTTGAAATTAGTCAACATTGACTTTTTGATTCACAGCTGACACTAAGAGCTGTTTCCTGGGTTATAGTCCTGTGTTTGTTTGACCCACCCAACCACCCCAGCCTACACCCAACACAAAACACATAACACACTTTGATTGGAAACCTTGGGATTAACAAACCTAATCCATGTCCATGTTTCCCTCGAAACATGATCGACATTGCAGTTTCATTGTGTGGGAACCTAACTTTTAGAAGATCAAGCCGCGATCATATGTCCACGACTCCAAGATCACATCTTTGTCTTATCAGATTATATAGTTGCTTCTTGGTAGTGTCGGAGTTGGTGCCTTGAGATTTTGGACAAATCCGTTGGGACATGGCTCGTAGACATTCATCAGCGAGTCAGGATATGCTGATGCCAGCTCTCCATTAAAGCTCCAAACTCATCACATCCAAGCTACAGTATTGATAACTACTTTTGTTTAACAACGTTACACTACTTCTACCTCTGCTAAAATATATAATTAGATGGATGGATGGATGGATGGATGGATAGATAGATAGATAGATAGAAACAGCAGACTGTAACAGGCAGTAATTAACAATGCTGACATGTCTTCTCTGGAGAAGAACACAGGGAGGGACTGTCAGCCTCGGGGAATTGTGACATTTTTTAATCCCGCTGACAATAGATCTGCTGGCAGAGCTCGCTGGAGATGGAGATGTGTTTGGTTGAAGCAGCACGGAATGTCATTTGGTGTTGAAGTTTTAATTAGTTGGTCTCTCCGTCTGGAATCCTCCTGATGGTACTGTGTCGTCTTCATGGATTTGAGCAGCAGGAACAGAAACAGCAGCGTGAAGACTGGACATTTGTCTGTGCATTTCTGCATGACTTTGTAACCATGCAAGGACTAAAGCACCCTAATAGACATTTCTATTGCACACCTGCTTATTTTGTTCAGTGCAACCAATCTATTTCAAGACTGAATATTGTAGTGAAAAACTGAGCATTCTGAGTCTTTGGTTGCTTTCACACCTCACCTGTTTGCTTCGGATAAAACTAAATCCTTAAAAGCAGGTTGAAATAGAACATTTCTTTAAAAAGAAAGCAACCCCAGTTTAGATACGACTGCATTTCTAAAATGTGAGCATCAGGACCATCAGCAATGATATTAACATTCTGACTGAGCAAGCTGTTTTCAGCAGAAATGTAATCAGTATCAGTGAGTCTTGCTGCTTTATCGACTCAGCAGTTTGGATACAAAGATCTAAGATGAAAGATTCCCCGTCAGAGAAATGCAAGGTCATTATGAGAAAGATAAAGATGGCTGTTGTTAATCCGAACTGTTGGTCCAGTGGTTAGGGTCAGAAACCAACATCTGTGCTCTCTTAAGCCAATTTACCGGCTTTGAGTCCCATGAGGGATTAAAAAGCAATTTAAAACAGATGCAGCAAAAAATAAATGATTGATTGTTTCCTGCTGAAATTTAATTGTTTAAAAATAACAAGCAGCCCATTATGAGCAGGTTAACCATCACATAGATTTAGATGTAGGGAAAATACCATTGTCTTAGCGAAAATAAAACATGATGACACCGTAAAACATTGAGGTTTTACTGGTACCTATCAGCACACTGAGCCAGATGCTATTTATTGTTCAATTTGCTGCGAACGTTTGTAGATGTGGGTTAAAAATGTGGGTGCAATGGGTAAGATAAGATAAGATAATCCTTTATTAGTCCTGCAGCGGAGACATTTCCAGGGTAGCACTAGTCCCAAACGGATTTAATGAATGAATTACATTAGTAAGAAGCTAACGTTTTGCTGCCTATAGGCACAATCACTGCTAATCTTTCATTCCATTCTTTGTTTAGCTACCTTCCCCAATTGTGTGCTGTTATGCAATTACCTTTAAATTCTGTTTGACTGTGTTCTTCACTTTGTTTGGCATGAAGTGCTTTGTGCTCGGAGACAAATGAATTAAGTGAATCAGCGCTCGTCAGATGACATTTTGAATGATTATGTTTGCATTTACGTTTGTAAAACAACTCTGACGGATGCAAAAAAAAAATGCATAAACACAAATCTGTTCCGAAACCTTTAATGACGGATAAAAGTTTTGGAGTCGAACTGTTAACATGACTCAAACAAAGTGAGATTTGATTTGTTTTTATACATGGGCCAATAGCCATGTTTCGATTCACATACAGTATATTTAAGCATATTCTGAAGTATTGCATTAGAAAAGTGGTTTGGAAATAGCAAAATGTAACCAAACTTTCTTAATTGCAAAACATATGAATGAAAAATTTAAACCAATTGAAAGAAATTGCAGAACAACCTCTTTTTATTTTCTTATTTATTCTTTTGGGACATTTCTAAAGTTTGCTTAAAAATGCGCTTGACAGTTGAAAACACGGCTAATGTTGGATTAAATATATAGACTTATTAGGCCTTTATTGACAAATTTGCCCCGGTGAAACAAATCTATGTCTATAAAGCTGTTGAACTGTTTTCACATTGCAAACAACGTCAATTATTATTCTGAAGCCATAAAGTTTGAATAATAAGCCTATTGTTATTATAGACTTCATCTCAATGTAAAGACTATGGAACAAGCAGGCTGATTGAGTTTGAGAAACACTAACCAGTCTGGACACGAGGAAGCAAACCTGGAAGAGAAAAACAGCCATAATAATGTCTTGCTGTGCAGTGGATGAGCTGCCTTTGATGGATTAATTTGCACATTCTTAGAGTTCTCCTAATCCATGGCCCACAACCAGGACACAGAGAGGATTGGTGGATGCGTGGGGGAAAAGAAAACATAATTGCTTGTTTGCCCAGACAGACAGGTCGAAACCTCCATCACATCAAATCTGAGAGACCAATGTCCCACGTTTAATAGAAACCGGATAAACTGTAACCCTTCACACTAGACCACTGTCTACACAGGGGGTTCTCCCATGATGCACCTGGCTCTCCTGTGTTATTATGTCTGAAGCCAGCAGCACAGTTGTCGTACACACAGGGCGATAATAGCTACCGCCTTGTGTCTGCTTTCGTGAGTCAACAGGAGTCTGCCACCTGTGAAGACATCCTGCATTTTAATTTCCTCTCCCTCCGTTCAGTCTGATGCTTCTCCGTCCGGCTGTCTCTCCTCCTCGCAGGGTTCTTTGGTGGTAAAGATCGAATGCCTGCAGTCTCTGATAACGGCTCCGGGCTCGCTGACAGCCGTCCATATGCCGGCGGGGAGGCCTGTCATTCGAGATTACACTCTCATTTCCTCCTGCCCTCCAATCCTTCCTCACTCCTCAGAGAGGGAGATTCCGCAACAGGAAACCTCGGCTGTCTCTCACAGATTTAACTTCAGAGACAGAGTTCACGCTTTATTTATGTTTGAAATGATTTGAACATTCATCTTGTACAATGTAGAACTGGAAAACTACATGTATTTCTACTAGGATATGATTAGAACTGACACATCTCACTTCATAAATCACAATAAATGTAAAGTAGCCCTTGATTTTTGCGGGGAATTTATTTATGTATCTACTTTTAAAAACCTTATGTGACATTAAACATGTCAATTGAAACAAACAATTACAGGACATTTTCATTCATGTGTGCAATCTGAATCTGAAGAGTCACACAGAGTTAAAAGGTGTCCTAAAGGCTCTCTGTTTGGAAATTGATCAATACAACACTAAGGCGTAATTCGATATTGCATGTATTGTGTTTAAAAGTCAAACATTTTTTTATAAATGACAAATACAAGTATTATCCAAGGGGTCCCAGTGTGTATGAGTCCATACATATTGTATTTATGCCCTCTTTTATTCTCTCTGTCTCAAGATTAAGTCCAAATATGACCAATATTTAATTTACATTTGTTATTCAAACTGAACCTAGAGATGTTCAGAACACAAACAAATAAATCTTTAACACCAAATCCTCAAAATGAATTGACGTTTGAGCTTTGGGGCCAATGTGAGTTCATCACCGTTTAAAGTCAGTAATGTGTCATTTTACCATCAACAGCAGTTTATTTAACTTTGTGGTAAAATGTTTATCTATAAATACGCTGTGCTAGCAGACAGTCAGGTGTTTACAGACATCAGTTCACGTTACTGTAGACGTGAACTGAGACGTGTGTCGAGGCACACCAGCGTTTAAGTTTCAAATATTTTAATTCGTCAAGCTACTGTAAAAAAAATCTGTGGGTAGAGACCAGGCGACAAATTCTGGGTCTCATTTCAGTCGGAACACTCTCGGATTATGTAATATTTGCCCCTTTTTTGCATGCTAGCAAATTATCTAAAAACATGTAGCTGATATATATTTTCTAAGCCAAAGATGTGCAATAATCAGATACAATTTCAGAGCTGTAGAGTTCATATTTTTGTCTTTCTGTTTGTCTGTTTGCTTGAATGGGCCGGAATAACAATGCTGCTCTGAGAAAAACAAGTATGTCCAACAGATAAACTTCATATGAGCCACCAAAAAACACCTTAGTTTTCACCTTTGTAAATGCATTTTTCTTTTAGCTATTACAATTGATTGAATTGGTTTTAAAAGCATTTTTTTAAACCCATTAAGAAACATTTAATCTTTAAGAATTCATAATCTCCTAATTTGGATATTCATGGTTTTCTTTGGACAATGATTTTGAAAAGTGAAATAAAAACATCATGCAAATCAGGCACAAAAATCACAGGAAGATGTTTGTAAATGTTTAAGTAGTACAGATTTGTCTTCAATAGTATTTGTGTGAATCTACACACATATCTTTATACAGTAACATTGTGGGGACCTACCTCCAAGCCAGTGTGACATAGGTGGTCCCCACACGGTTGAACTTAATTTAAGGGTCAGGGATAAACCTGCAGAGCACGGGGTCATGGTAAGCTTCCAGGAAATTAAAGTCTACAGACAAAGTTTAATTGATAAATGTGCCTTTAAGACTTGTATTTTACTCACCTAAAATTATACAAAGCAAAAGTGAACTGAATCATGGAAATAATCTAATCCAAAGTGCTGAAAGTATGGATAATAATGCAGTTTATATATCACTGTATGCACCAAAGATTAGGATAAAGCAGTGAAAGTCTGACCTGTTTATCTCCAAAATATCATGACCTGTGTCAATAAACTGTATGAATTTTTTTCTCTACTGTATGTCTCTGCCTTATTTGAGGGTTTATTTATTTATAGAGACATCTGATATTCACTCACACATGAAGCTGAATTTGTACGTGAGCTTTAATAGTTGCAATAAAGTCTTTTTTTAGCTCTTTACTCATATCGTTTAAAATGCACCGCAGTAGTCTGGACACGTGTGACATTCTGGAGATCTTAATTTAATGTCTCCGTGCTACTGCGCTGGACGCTGCTCTGTTTGAGTTGGACCGTTTAAACATCCGTCTGAGTGTGTGCTCACCGGTGTAACCATAGAGAGACCATCTACCTTCTCCCACACACTTCTGCTCTGGGTTTGAGCCAATGAAGCTGCAAATATTTAAGGGCTTAATATCGGTTTTCACCGAGTACACTCTTTACTTGACGAGTTCTCATGTTTATTGGAGGAGTGAATTTTCTTTCCGATAGATGGGGTGACAGTATCTTTTCGTTATTTAATTGTATTTATTTATGGAAATGGCTACTTACTGTGGTTTGGGAAAGATTGTGGATATTGCAAATAAAGTTTGGTTAATGTGTGGAAGGTAAGGCAACTAAAACATTTAGTTTAGGAAAGGGAAAGATCATGTTTTCTTAGAAATGAATGACGGAAACTCCCCTGCATGTGTGTCGGATACATTACTAACAAATCTACCACCTCAGCCATGGACACATTACCTACCACACTGATACATCTCCAGGGACACCGTGCTGGGTATTTACTACTGCTTTTTTTATCCCATCAGGCATAACAACGGAAACAAGACTCATCATAACATGGTTTGTATTTTTTATGTAACCATACACTTTCTTTCACTGATTTAAAATCTTTTATGTTGTGTTGTTTACATTTAAAAATGATGAATACTTGTGATTTATCACCAATAGTGAGAAATTAAAGTCATTTTTGATTTTATGTTTAATCTACCTCCTGTGTGGGATTAAACCACTGGTAAACCACTGGGACATTAGCTAGATTAAAGGTTTATTAGTTTCCAATTATCCCCAGAGTTCCTTAGACATAGGGTGACCATATTTTCAAACCCCCAAGTGAGGATGTTCATGCACGGACCATAGGAGTTTTCATCAGGATTGTGGACATTTATTGCAGCACTTTGCACAGCAAACGAGCGCACCTTTTAACACCATGGACATCTCCTCAGCAGACGATAAAATATGTTTTTTCCCTCACAATCCACAAAAACATAGTTAAATTAAAAACCGTATAATAACACTAGTGAACCGGAACAGATTGCATTGGTGTAATATAACATTTATTGACTGTCAGATACCTTTTTAAAACTCAACAAAAAGTATCTGTCAGTGTGCTCCAGCGTAGACTGCCGGCTAAATTCTCTGCCAGCTTTTTTATATTGTCATCTGTCCGTCTCAATATGATCTTTTTTTTATCAGCATCTCCACCAGCAGCATTTTTGTTGTCGATTACTTTATGAAAGAAGAAGTGAGCTTCCTGGAACTCTTTAGAAAAAACACCTTTATCTTCAGCATGACAGCTAGCTGTTAGCGCACTGACAGTTTCTGTTAGAGAGAGCCACAAGCGCCATAGCAACAGCCTCGACAACGATACAGATTGATTGACACACATACGTACAGACAAATCAACGTTGAATTCAGACGTTTTTTATATTGGGTCAAATAATATTGACGGGTAAAAGAACATCTTAAACAACTATTTCAATGCTGAAAACAAGTACAATATTATTCACATTATAATTATTTGAATGGTGATGACAATTTGAAAGGGATTTTTGAAAACCAGGACATTTGAGTGTTGTACAGATATTTGGTGACAGCACATCAACATGAGTGACGGGTGCTGTGAGTAAAATCCTTCCTAACCAAAGGAGGAGGTGGAGACAGGGTTTCTAGAACACTTTGCTGACACATAAAGAACGTTTGTAGCTTTAACAACTCGAGATCTGAGCTCACTTTACTTCAGCGCTTCTCATATGAACCCCTGGAGGATAATTTGATTCTCTGCGGTGCAGTGAAGTGGATTGGATGACGGTGGGAATGTATGACGTCAGGGTCTCAGTCTAAACCAGGTCCTCACATTGTTAACACACCCCGTGTGTATCATCACATTTGAGAGCTGCACACACATGTGCATTTTAACAAGTGAATTTGAGAGTGTTTAGTGTGCACAGCGTGTCTCCAGGTTTGTGTTTCTCCTGCCACGTCAGTCCTATTGGCCACGGTTCTATATTTAGCCAGGAGGTCGCAGCCAAACAGCATGCGAGACGCTTCAGAGAGACGTGAGCTTGGAAGGAGGTCAGTGTGGTGACTGGGAACCGGAGCATTAGTAACGTTAGCGTTGGGAGAGAGGGGTCGAAGAGGGGCAAAAACCACAAGTCAGAACCATCCAAACTGTTTGCACGAGGTCATGTACACCAAAACCTGATTGATTGATTCGAAAAGTAACACTGATCTCGTCAATGTCACCACATACCTGTAATCTATTTTGTACGCTGCATTCAGGCACTGTCGGAAATATCAGAATTATGGCTTGAGTGTTTCTGACTGGTTAAAAGGGCCCTGCTGGTGGTCCGGCAGTCTAAGTATGTACTGTATCGTATAACATGCAACCGCAACATCCAGAGTTCAAATTTAGCCGGGACCTTTGTTGTATGTCATAGGCCTCTTTACCTCCTCTTATATTCTGCTGCCCCTCACAGTTCACTCTCTCATGAAAGGTAAAAGTGTAGTATCCATATCCAAAAGAAGGTTAATGATAGGAAAGTTGGAATTGCCCATGATCATGAAGTAGCTGAGATGTGATCATTTTAGAGGAAGGAGTGTATGACCACTATGTTATAGACAAATGACAAATATTTTAAATTAAAAAGGTCAATTTGTTTAAAACTTTCCACCTGGATTTCAAATATTACAAATGTATTGGTTTATAATGACCCGTGGGTGTATTGGATCTGAGCCTGGGCTTTATATTTAGTTAGTGACACATCAGTCTGGTAGTAGACCAACAGTGTGTTCACACCATTTATTTACAAAAAAAACAGGAATTGTAAACATTGATTGTACTTCAAACTCCAACCACCACAGTGCCAGTTTGAGCTAACTTTTATTTTGTTGACATATTAGAGTCAAAAGGTTTTATGGAGGGAGTTTTGGATAGCTCTTTGTTTCACTCCATATATCAGACAATACTGTCAACAGCCACGTTTTTAGGAATAAATGTTGTATAAATCAGGTTATGAATGATATATGAACAAACCCCTCTGTAGAAACCTTCAGAATATAGAGATGAATGGAACTGTAAAGTTTGGTGAATGTAAGAGCTACTGAAGTGGAGATTTCTGGATCAGAGTCTGAGAAAAAACTCATTTAGAGAAAACGGCCTTATGTTTGACACTACAGGTAAATAGAGTAAAAAAAACAACTAATAGATATAACCATGAAACTTCCCCCAGATGATCACTTTCATTAAGACAATTCTTTTTTGTATTACAATCTGTTTTAGGATGTTTACTTTCCACTGGTCTGAGAGTAGACACATGAAGAAAAAATGGCCCAAAATCTCATAATCGATCAGTGCATGAAAAAATAATGTTTTGCCTGCAGTGTCTCGTCTTAATCGGTCTACCCCGCTACATAAAAAGCCATTATGTTACATGTTACATCCGCTGGCATTGAATTCATTTTTGGGAAATCTTTGATGATGTGTTACTGTAGCTGTGTTTGAAGGCTTAAGTGATCCGGTAAGCAAAGACTACATGAAGAAGTTGAATACAAACTTCTGTTATTGGACTTCATATTTTATGTTTTGGTTTCAATTCAGAAGTTTAGCACTAGTTCACTTGCAGAGATTTGTGGGTATTTAAAAAATACAGAATATGAAAACTATTCTAAATAATGACTTAAGTATTGTACTATGCTTACTTTATCATAAGTAAAATGTTATGCATTACATTTACAACCGATGAAAATCCAGCACAAACACAAAGAGGACGTATCAAATATGCAGCTCGTAAACACAGTCATTTTTATCATGAGGTGTAAAGTGGGCCGGTACAATAAGACGGCTATTGAGGAGACAAAGACTGTAAGCTGAGAACGTGTTCAGGGTGCAGAATAGGAGAGAAATGGAACCTGAGAGTGGGAGACATTAAATATTCATGTCATGTTTAATAATAAAATGAAGTCATTCATTCTCAATCGATTCGGATCAAAAAACAAGTTGCAGAGTCGGTTCACCTTCCATTCAGGCACAGAGAAGCACTTTGCTTGAACAGGGATCATCCATTAAAAACACAGACGGTAACAACATGGCAGCCTGTCACACTTTTTGGCTGATTTAACAGCGTGTATCTTCCAATCCAACATAAATCTTTTTAGCTGTATCTGCTTGTCAAACAATTTATAAAGCGTGGCACCTACCTGACACTTAATTTAAAATAAAACATTTGTAATATTCTTGCAGTGTGAGCCATATCTAATGCAATGCATGTGAAATCTGATATGCTCATAACCAGACAAAGACAATAAGTATAAAGCTTGAAATAAATTATTATTGATGAGAAATAAAAAATGTAATTAAAGGTATTTGTGGGCTACCATTTCAATTTTAGAGCCCTGTCACATGACTATGCATGAAATGTATTTGTAATTAATGTCTCTTAATGTTAATGGGTGAACAACAAAACATAGACAGAAAGGCAGCTCTGCAGACAGGACACACATGATATTACTCTTTTCACACATCACTGAGAAAAAAAAAAATAGTTTCTTAAATGAGGTTCTCTGATTGGAGGTCAATAAACTGTTCTGTTCATTCAGTTTTTAATTACATTTATTTAGTAATGGTTTAAATCACCAGCATTTAGAATAAATGTACTCTCTAAAGTAACTACAAAGAACTTCTATCTGATTATGAATAAGTCTACATAAGCAAACAGACCACCAGCGAGTATATTGGCTATTTCTATATAGTTATTATTGTTACTATAGGTTTTCTAAATGGACTCTGGTGCTCAGGAAACATTACAGATAAATTAAGTAGCCAAAAATCATTATGTCATGCTTTATGAACATGATAGCATTTAGTTTAGCCAATAACTAGCATGTTAGCTATCCTTCCAGCAAAGGAGCAACATTAAAAGAGTTGACATTAACTACTTCATTTCACTTCTACACTATTTAAAACAGCATTTTTGTGAATTGTTTGAGTTTAAGCATTGAGTTCATGTCAAAGGAGTGGAATAGTTGAAAAATAGGTTAAGTTGCAAAGGACTAATTACAGTAATTTAATGAATGAACTAACAGTAAATTGCATCCAAACCTTGCAGGATAGTAAGACAATAAAGGACTGGTTCCCAACCACATCTGAGCATTAAGATCGCCATACTTGATAACATTTCTCTGCTAAGACGTCTTTGGGAAACACCTTCGTCCCTCCAAACCCTCCCAAAAGTGCGACACCACCTCCAGGCCACTAGCTGCTGCTGTCCCTGTGAGGGAGACACCTCTGCCAGGGGCTGTAGGGCAGCGCCAGCAGCAGGAAGAGGAGCCCACCCACGATGAGGACGCCGCCCGCACAGCCGATGCACGACACCGACCAGGACAGCTCGTGGTGGAGAGGAACCGTGTGGTCGCTGGCCAGGAAGGCCAGGACGGACTGGTGGAAAACCATCAGAGTGACAAGCACCAGGAGACCTGTGGGAGAAACATTGGACATCAATTTTGGGACACTTTTTTAAACAAATGAAACAAGATTTATCAACCTCTAGCAATAGCTACTAATCAATAAAGATGCTCTAAAAGCTCGAAAGTTGCCCAGTGTGTTGTTTCCTCGACTGACCTGACAGAACAAAGCAAACGGACGCTGGCTTGAGGAAGAAGAGTATCTCTTTACTGAGAGACATGGTGATACATATGGACCCCATCACCATCAGGAACAGGCTGAACAGGGCCAACATGGCTGCCGCTACATTCAGATCTGCACAGAGAAAGGAAAGCAGCGCTATTATCACGATAACATTTACCAGGAGTTTAGAAAGAAAAACCTCTGACAACTTGCCGCAACGCAATTCAACATCAACTGTCGATGAGTTGCTTTGGCATAGCAAATATGTGTGAGTGTACATTTATAATAGACTCATTTGTAACTCCATAGCTGTGCACTTTTTTGGCATCTGACCAACATTCAAAACTCTTTGATATATTACTTAAACGGTCTGTAAACGTAATTCAGAGCTTATCCACGATTAAAGGGGGTTGCCTCCACATGGCTCTCAACATGGAGATGGCTGAGCCGGGGACTGGAAACTAACGGTTATTTATCTACATATAAACATCTCTTTGGACCTACCCAGAGAAAGGTATTATGGGTAACCATAGGCCATGGCGGCTTGCAGAAGAGCTGATGCACAAACCTCCGAAATCTCAGCAATCAAAATCAATATTGGTTGATCCGACAAGTATAAAAGTTTAAAAGAAATCGACCCATAATGACATCATGACTGCAATGACATTTTGGGACCATTAGTATTTTGTATTTGCTCAGGTTTTTGAGAGGATTATTTGGGAGGATCATTCAACACAAGAAAACAAATATCTAAGATGTGAAAAAGATAAAATGTTTTGTTGCTTTATGATTTCCCTTTATATTCATATTAATCATGAAAGAAGATTTACATAAAGTAAGACTTGTGATCTAAAATCTCAGTTCCAGTATGGTGTTTCATACACTCATGGCTGTATTTATTGAATCACTAAAGCGTCGACAGTGATGTGGAACCAGCGACCAATTAGATTTAAATGTACGTCTGTCGTTCTTCATTCAGCGTATGGCACTCTGTGATCTTAATACATTATGGAGCTGCCAGTGAAATGAGAGGTTAGACGGCTGCTGGGAGACACTTGAACGCAGCGTAGGCGGAATAGATTTCAAAACACTCACAGAGCAGACAATGGCCAACCTGAAAGAGTGCAGCGAAGAGGTGAAGGGAGACGGAGAGAAAAGGAAAGGACAGAAAAAGACAGGGGCGGATGACGGACAGGAGGCTGAGGAATAAAGAAAGAGCATCAGAGGAGGGAGATGAAGGGGAGCAGGGAGAGAGAGAGAGAGGTGGAGAGGAAGAAAAGGGATAAAGAAAGGAGGTAGTGGGCGGGTGAGGTGGGATAGCGGTTCAGAGAGGCCACGAGAGCCAAAAGAGGTGCGTGACTCACTCTTCCTTGTTGTCTTCTGAAACATCACAGCATTTTCCCCCGTGGTGAAAAACTTGAAGTAGGTGCAGTTTGATTCTGCAGAAAGGAAAAAAAAAAGATGGAGGACGAGAAAAAGAGCCACTGTTAACTGAGAGGAACACAAACATAGACAGCTAATCTGCCGTAACTGCTCGCAATCTTGATGAGCATCTCATTGACATTCAAGCAGCCACATCTCTCTCTCTCTTTGGTTTCGACAATTCTCCATCAAGCACAATCATCCGTGAACGACAATGACAACCTCAAGGTGACAGTCCAATGCTTCCCGCACAATTAGCATTCCGCCGCCCTGATGATGTGTTACAGTAATTGGAGTTTGGCCGTCAAATGGAATGTGACACCTCTATCTGCTACCTCGCACATTTGCGCACACGAGCAAGCGAAACACGCACACACATTACTCTTAATTAGTGTGATCAAAGCTACATCCTCAGAGAGTTCTGGCTTGTTCTTTTCCACACAACAGCTATCGGCGTAGCAGCACTGAGAGGAGCTGCACTCAAATCCCATTGACAAAATGTCTAATCCCATCAACAAATAAAGGGGTCCCTTTAACAGGCAGTCAGACAATAATTGGACTTTCCTCTTTGTACCTCTTTATCCATTAAGGAAGACATGTTTCATGTTGTTCAGTCATGGGCGTCTGGCAAAAACACTTACAGTTACAATGTGTTATATTTCGGCCTGTTCTTATCGAGCAATAACTGTACAAAGACAAAAATGCTGTTATACATAGATATTCTTGGAAATAGTTTTGTAAGTAATCAATGTAATCATGAACCAAACTGCCAAAGCCCACACAAGCCAGGTTGGGGCGGTGGTTGATGGGCCAAACAGAAGATGATCTTAAACCCAGGAAACAGCTGCTGATGTGAACTGAGAAGGGATCATTCATTTATGTGTCATGTGACTTGCATCCTTCAGTAATGGCCCTTCTGTTGTTATTCTAACCCAAATGAAGATCTTTTTACAGACCTAACTAAGTGGTTTTGTTGCCTAAACCCAACTTTCCAAAACCCAGTTTTTTCCTTTGAAGATGAAAGGTTTTTTTGAAAAGACTTTATGCATGCAATGAGAGGAAATTGACACATGTTGCTTGACATTCGTAGGAAAAGGCAATCAACTTTTGTAAGCTATCAATCGAACCATTTTTGAGGATATGTCACCTAATACAACAATATAGCGTAAATGATTTACTCATGAAGGATGTTAAGATGTCGTTCTCACTGAAGATACCACCATGCTGTGGTACAATTATGAATGTCCAATGATTACATATATGATGCCAATCTAAACATGAACTACTTTCATCTCATATGTGTCCCAACATTGGCATTTTAAACTCTGCACTTTGGCCAACCTTTGTTAATTGTAAACAACATGCTTGATAAACAAAGTAATGTGGGCTAATATTGATTCCTTTTTGTGAACTAATGACTGTTTCACTTTTGGTACAATTATATAGTTAGCCAATGGGGGTTGTATCCTTATCCAACCATGCAAATAAGGAAGCCTAGTCATGTCTAGTCAATGACAGGGAACCAACAACCTACAACCATCCCTTTACATGTTAGAAAGTCCCAGGGAACACTGCAACCCTGTGAACCACTAAGCAAGTAACCCTGTGAATCAGTCCTCGTCGCTTTGATGAAAATCAAACAGGCATCCTGTCTGAAACCGATGATGAACACACACAGAGCTTCTGGTGGACTTTTTCCAGTCTGTCTCTATTTTGCTTTTTATGTGAGTCATTCTTCAAAAGGGGAGCTCGAACAGGCGAGTCATGGAAAAATAGATGTAATAATCTTTTCCAGGCACGTCTTAAAGTTAGACATCTGAATGGCATTTTCAACCCACAATTCTTCATTATTTCCATAAGCTGTTCTTCAACCTGTGATGAGAATTTGGTTATTAATTAAAACATTTTCATATGTTTCTGTACAGCATGGTCTCAGGCCCTCGGCGTGTTGATACCAGTGCAGAAGTGAATCTTTACTGTCTCTATGAGATGCACCGGGCTTTCAACTAACTGCAATATAAACCAATCAAAATCATTGTCAGATGTTCAGAGAAAAGGCTCTGTTAGTGTCATGATGTAGACAAATTACCAACAGAAATGATTGGAGAACAAAACAAAGGACTTTCAACCAGGCCACTGATGTTCATGCCCCAATTGTTATGTTTTACTTTATGGTTCAGCTTAAAATAGGTCAGTAAACTAAGTGGTTTTGTTGCCAACGGTAACTGCGACCGTAGTTGCACGTCATAGTCTTTAGTGCTGGGCTATCCAGTGCGTTAGAAATTGACACCAAGGGTTGGGCTGAGAACGTGCTGGAGCAACGGACATATTTTTACTAGCTAGAAGTCCACTAAGTGCAGGCACAGGAGTTCACTGGTGGGATGTGTCAAACAAACAAGTCACTGAGTTACATGACATTATGTGCGTAGCTAACGTTACATAACAAGCGTACTTAATTTAAGCCAAACCATGACGTTTTTATCTTAACCCTAACTAATATTTGCCGACAGTTTTAACCACACTAAACATGCTTAATATATATATTTTTTTGTGTATTGCTGTCATGGCCAGTTCTTCTTTTCTAGGTTAGTTCTTGACCTCTATGGGACTTTTTCAAATCGTATAGAAAAAAAGAAACTCAAACCAGAAAACTGGATTGTTACTCATGAGCTGAGGACTTCCAAAATCCAAATGATGTAACCTCTCACTTGACCCAAAAGCAATTTGACTGACTTGCTCTTTCAGTCAGACTATGTAACATTGACTCAGTCAGCCAGTGAACTCATCCAGACACACATCAAACAGTGAGCCAAACATCATTTGTCTTGCCAGAGAGTCAGGTAGACCTCTCATTCATGCTATCTCGCTTTCCCAAACTGAGCTGTCCAACGACCTCGAGAGTTTGACAAACGTCCAGTCGGCCAGTTGGTCCGTCAATCATCATCCAAAAACTCCTACACTCACACAGACCAGCCAGCTACCATAAAGGTTAGACAACCACCCAACCAGTCAGAAAATCTGTGAGTCACCTCCAGGTAGCTCGGCAGGTCCACAGCTTTCTCTCTCTGGGTCGATATCAGACACCCACAAGGTCTTTGTGCAGCCCTTCCACAGGCCGTAGTGAGCTGTCAGACATGTCTGCAAAAAGAAAAAAGATTGGAGAGGTTTTTTTAGCACAATCCAATCCAAATTGATTTAGAAAGCACATTTAAAAACGACAGTTAAGGGTAGTGCTGTACGACAAAATATAACAAAAAGGTCGGAGTGATAGGTGGGTGAACAACAAAATCCTAAAATCAATCCTAACACGCACAAGTAGCCAGTGAATGAGCGCCAGTATGGGGGAAATGTGCTCTCGCCTGCATGTTCTTGTTAAAATATGCGGTAGTAATATAATGTCTTTCCATCCATCACAGTGTTAAGACACCAAACAGATTCATTTCCATCAGGAAATCACTGTTTAGTTGAGGTGTTTTTCACCATGTTTTTTAATACTTAGGAAAACATCATTGCACAGATTAATATGAATATGTACCATATGAATTAAGTCATATGTAGAAAATATCCCGTTTGTTGCTAATTCCGATATTACACCTGGTTGTTGTAGAAACTCTTAGGAGGTGATAGCTCCACCCAGAACTCTGTCCCCATCCCAAGGACTGTCAGGACTACGCCCACGATGGCCACAAAGAACGCCAACTTGATCTGGGGACAGAACATAACACAAAACAATGAGGTAGTGTTTAAATTAAATCAAAAGGAAATTGAAAGAGCTAGCAAGTAAAATGTTACATGCACATAGTAGTAAGCACCATGTCTAGCTTTTTTCACATATGCATTTTATCAGAATTTACTGTCCATGTTGAGGTGATTTCACAAAATCATGTCCATTTTCTTCTGCAATAACAACATTTAAGCTCTTGGCATCATTTCATTTCTGTGGGAGTTCAGTACATAGGGGATGAACATGAGAACTGGACCATAATGTGCTGCGATTTACACAAGGAGAACAACAAAGCTAGTTAATCTATAAGCAGAAATCCTTCAGTAATGTGCACGGAGGCAATTAACCATACCAAAGGGAAAGAACAATCTCTGAATGTTGTTTTTAATGTCCTCAACAGATGAAAGACCAACCCCCCAACGCGCAGTTAAGATGTGTGGGTGGGCTCTTGTACTTCTGTGTGGAGATGTTGAGAGTGAAGATGTTTTTGAGTGGTGACTTTTTGTATGTTATGCATGAGGTTTAAGTAGTAGGGTATTGAATTCAGTGTGGGTAAAGCCGGCACAGTCATCTTTGAGCAATCATTTTCCACTAACATGGTTCTCATGATTACATAACATTTTATTTCCATAACGTCCAAGGACTGCATTTGGTCTTTTGCAAATACTTATTTTCTAACTTTAGATCTGCTCTTGTGAACTGTTCCCTGACCTGTGGAAAAGCCTGATTTCAGTTGAAATGGCAGCTTAATGACGAATGATCGATTGGTTCCATCGAGAATACTTTCATACAGCCAGCGGGAGAACACACATTCACACAATATGAAACCAGTCACCTTCCCTTCCTGGGCCTCACTCATGGTGTGTCCTGTTGACGTCGTCCTGCGCCGCTTGTTCCCCCCAAATGTACTTCGTCCAGTCATAAGGCCGGACAGGCCTGCAGCACCCTGGGGTGCTACTCCCGGTGCAGCCACCGCTCCTGGCCCTGCCGGACCAATAGTACGGCCCTCCTCATCGGTCACAAAAAAGGTGGACCACATGTTGTAACAAAATAAAAAACAACTAAGACAGCCGAGTGGGATTTAGTTCGGGGAGCTTTGCTTTGATGGTTGAAACTTTAGCAATAGAAAAATTGATGACTGGAACAACAACAGAGGAGAACTGTTGTGTATTCTCAGTTTGTGCCCATAAAAGAGAACAGGAAAAAGACCTGAGACAGTGTTAAAGTTATAATGTCAAACAGGTTATCTGACAAAAAGGAAGGAGAAGCACAGGAAGAGGTAGAGAGATGAACCAAGAAAAAGACTATTAGATAAGAACTAACAGCAAAAAACGGTCATACAAAAGTAAAAGAAAACTTTAGCAGACATAGGCAGGAATCAGCCTTCTCTTGAAAAACAGCCTTGAAAAAAATGACGGCTTTGAAGACAGATCCAGAACTGATAAATTAATC
This sequence comes from Anoplopoma fimbria, assembly GCF_027596085.1. Taxonomy (NCBI): domain Eukaryota; kingdom Metazoa; phylum Chordata; class Actinopteri; order Perciformes; family Anoplopomatidae; genus Anoplopoma; species Anoplopoma fimbria. Next base: position 22,023,222 of record NC_072458.1, read on the forward strand.
ATTATGAAAAATAAAATGATAGAAAATATGTGTAGCAAAGTGTGGCCACTTTTCGAGTCTTTAGAGGTAGATACCAGGTGTGGATGAAGTGATGCTTCCTAGAAATGGAAATGGAAAGACAAAAGTAAAGAGGAGAATTTCAAAGTAACTATGTAAGGCATTTATGTAAAACATCAGCTGGAAATGAAGTTATTGTCTTTTGCACAAACTTCACAGTTTATAAAGAACAGTCATTTATTGTCAGAGCGACAATGCAGGTGCACATTTCATGGTACTAAAATAAACCAAGAATTACTCATATCATATTTTTTATAGAGATGAAATAGAGAATTACACTTCCTGCTTATACGGACATGTTCCACATGTTTAGAGAGACATTCTTACATTTTGGGACGTGAGCGATAATGACAATCATCAACTCTCTTGGGAATTTCCATTTTAAGTTTATTATGACAACCATTACATAAATCTGTCAACCGAAAAAAAATGTCATTCCAGATTATGTACCAAAATAAATGACCAAACTCACAGAGAAAAAACATGAAAAGCAAACAGAGCTAGACACACAGTTGTTTTTTTGTAATTGGAAAACCCCAAAAACAAAAAGAATATACATTTTATCTGGATAAGGAAGAATGCAGGTTAAGGCTGCGAATATACAGTTGGTGGTCTGGCTCAATATTTTGATATGGGATCTTGGCTATTTGTTAATAAGTACAGTTCGCCCACATAGTGAAGGAAAGAGTTACCCAACTAGGTGATGGTGACTCTCTCTGTTATCTCGAGTTACAGCACCATTGCTTCCCTTCACCTTGAAGCAATATTACGCTATCCCACTATAGAGATTGAGGTGCTAACCTGAACCATAAAGGGTTATTCGGCTTGTCCCCATAGTGTATGCAGACCAAAGACATTAACTGTATGCATTATCCAGAATTTAGAAAATTCATAAGTGTGAGCTTCTGATAGAAGAAAAACACAGAACTAGAGAGAGCTTCCTCCAATCAAAAACAATTATCTGTACTGTCTGTACAAAAAAAACATATGAAACCACTTAGCATAGTTGAATCACAATCAATGATCTATTTAGAGATGTTATGTGACAGCAAACACATTGAAAAAAACAGGCAGTGCTGACATCATAACCTGCTATCTATTCTGAGACGCTTTGTTGTACCTCAGCAGCACAAAAACACTCATCGTGTTCAAGCCATAACCAATTATCTATTCGGAGAAGCTCTGTGATGGAGGAGTCACGCAGATACGCTGCCGATGAATTGAATCCTAAACCCTTTATGTCTGTAGGGTGAACCAAGCAGCTGTCTAGCTGTGTTTTGCCAAAATGTTGTGACAACAGACATGACATGCAGCCCTCCCTCCTGTTAGCAGAAATGAAACATCCCCTGGGGAGAACACATAACTTTGCTTTCCCATCACCGTCTGTCTTGTTGACAAGCTAACAAGCTGCAGAGTTTCAACTCCAGGAAAGTACTTCATGGAATACAGCTAACGATACAAAACAGCACAGTACAGTGCATCAAATAAAATTATTTACATCATATTCTGTTATCAACATAAATCTTATCACATAAATCTTATCAGTAAATTCAAACACAGATTCAGTCAAGCTACAGATAATAATAACACTAATGCATCTATAAAATGTAACATGTATGCACACCATATAAAAAAATGTACAAAGCATAAACGAAATGCTTTATATACAGTGTACGCCTTGCAGGGACTGTATAAAAAATAACTCATAGTTTTATTTAAGTGTAATAAATGTTTATGTATTTGTCACAAAAACAATTTTTAAAATGTACTATTTATGTTCTTTGTTGAATGTGTTACATTCTTGCTCATAAAATCTGAGTTTGGCTGTTTGAGAAACCCCTGAGTAAAGGCATTCAGTTGTATTATTTGAAAATATTAAAAAATATATATCAAAAGAAGAAAGGTCATATTTCAGTTGTGTGAAATATGAAAATAAATCTTCAAATTAATGAGATATTCAGACAACAAAACAACTTTAAATTTGACAAAAGAAATTGAACAATTAGCAGTAAATCAAATGATGATAAAATGATTTTGAATGTTCACTAAAATGGTAATTTTAGTAAAAATCTAATTGATCTTCTGATTCTAAGGATATAATGATATAATCATTACTAGTAGTAGAAGAAGAAGACGTAGTAGTAGTAGTAGTAATAGTAGTAGTAGTAGTAGTAGTAGTAGTAGTAGTAGTAGTAGTAGTAGTAGTAGTAGTAGTAGTAATAGTAGTAGTAGTAGTAGTAGTAGTAGTAGTAGTAGTAATAGTAGTAGTAAAAGTCGTAGTGATAGTAATACAGTAGTTTGCATTCTAGGTTTTAAGCCAATGCTGTAATCCAAACAAATATGCAAGTAAGGAGCTGAAGTGCCCTATTGGTGCATGCATCCCAAAAAAAAAGTAGAGTGCATGCAATCTGCCAAAATGGCGGTGATGAAAGTTCGTCATTATGGTCTACAATATACTAAACATCAGCAAAAATCCCAAAAGCATTCACATCATTACAGAACAATTTATTTGAAGTAAAATGTTAGTGGTCAAGAATAGCACAACATTAAATAAAGTACAAACTGCTGTCCTTACTCATGAAATCTGAACACGGCTCTCTTTATAAGGCATCCAATTGGCTTCAGTGGAAAAGTAGCATCAAAGCATGAGGAGGGAACTCATTGCATTGGCTGTGACCAGCGACCAACACTCTTTAACAGGTTCACTCTCTTAAAATATCTCCAAAGACGAGCCAAGATGTTATCGTCTGTGAGGCAAAAGTTCCTCCGTTATATCAAAGGAAACTGGACTCCATAAGCACTCTATACATGCAACATTTGAAGCCAGTTCAGCTTTATTCCCCCCACCAGCCCCCCCCCCCCCCCCCAAACAGTCCAGTAGCCAACAAATATCATGCTGAAATGAGACACATTAGTTTTAATTTTTTCACTCTTTAACACGTGCAGCACGCGATGTCCACAACGCCCGCCGCTGCTTCACAAATATCACAACAATGGTATTAACAAGCTGCTGACCTGGTTTTTGTGTGTGTGCTTCTGCTCGGAGTGACGGAGGGGCGAGGCAAGAAGAGGGAGTGAGCGAGGGAGTGAGAGGTGGGAGGGTGAGGGTGAGGGAGGGGAAAAGAGGGTGAGGGAGGGGAAAAGAGGGTGGAGGTCGAAGAAGGAGTCGGTGCTATGTCTGATGGAGGATAGGAAGGTTAAGAGTGTGTGTGTGTGTGTGTGTGTGTGTGTGTGTGTGTGTGTGTGTGTGTGTGTGTGTGTGTGTGTGTGTGTGTGGAGGTGGCAAAGAGCATCAGCTAAATGCCCAAATGTGTGTGTGTGTGTGTGTGTGTGTGTGTGTGTGTGTGTGTGTGTGTGTGTGTGTGTGTGCATATATTTGTGTGTACAACTTGTGTACCTGAGCACACACATAGATAGGGTTGCAGGAATACATATTGGTGTGTGTCTCTGCGTGTGCAAGTATGCACATATCTGTGAGTGTGCATGTGCATGCCAGTGTATTAGTTTGCAGCCCCATGTGTATCTAGGTTCCCTGCCTTAAATGTATGTGTGAGTGTGTGTGTGTGTGTGTGTGTGTGTGTGTGTGTGTGTGTGTGTGTGTGTGTGTGTGTGTGTGTGTGTGTGTGTGTGTTGCGGGGTCCACACTTGGTTGGAGTTGTTCGATGGTCCACTGTTGGTAATGTAGGAAAGAATGTGTGTATGGGTGTGTGTGAAAGTGAATCTGTTTGTTTACGCTTTAAATGTACTTTTAAATGTGTCACACCACACAAACACACACACGCAAACACACACACGGCCCAAACTCCTTATCTGTGTGTGTGTATGTGCATGTTATGCCTCCCTTACATCTATTTTTGCCCCCCACCTGTTAATGACATTAAAGCCGACCCGGGGGGAAAGGACTGCAGCAGGGGTTTGTGTCAGCCTCCCTCTGGCTGTGAGGCCACGTCTCTACGAACCCGCTGATTGAGGAGGGAATTGTAGATTCATCACCTCGAAAACAAGTTACACTGCTGGTTGGCTGCCTGTTGGCTCACATGGTGGGATGTTGGAGCCGTGAGATCCATTTCAACCGGAGAGTGAAGCCGTCCTATCCCATAGCTTGCTGAGACATATAAAGCAGCAGTTTGTTCCTATTTAAAGATGATTGTATTAAGCAATCAAAAAAAGACTGACCCCGTGTCATTTTAAAATATTTACAGTATTGTGCCACCATGAAATAGACCATTGGGATGGAAACTTAAAGAAGATGCATTATGAAAAAATAATGCATCTTGAGGTGAATTGTAGATGATGGTTTGTTTTACCAACTTTATCATGTGTGTGAAACTGCATGTCTGGAACAAGTCATTTTAACTGCCCTGCAATGTTATTCCAGCCAATCATAGGGGTAGTTGGTGAACAATTTTACAAACAATATGTTTTATTAGAGATGAGCGTGGAGCATTGGAAACAAAATACATTTTGGTCAACTTAAACAAACTTTGTTGTAAAACCATTGTGCAACAATGTCTTACAAATGATACTCAACCAAACGAAAATGCCTTTCTTTGATAAAAAAGTTTGTTAAAGCTTTCTTTATTTTTCCGGAGCATCATACACACCTCATGTCCTTCCTCAGCTAATGGATTTGCGAGTGAAAGGCCAGGAGAAAAAAAGTTGGACCTTGTGTTGAGAATTTATTTTGCCAGACAAAGGTTTCCATTATCAAGAATGAACCTTCAAGATGCAAGAAAATATTTTTCAGATGCACTTTCACGCCTTCTGCACTTCCATAGTGCACATCTGTGTCAATGAACAGACCTTGGTGATGTAATTGAATATTAGCCTGTCACAGATATATTGTTTGTGAGATTCGTGTTTATATCAGACAATGATTACCGAGAAATTGCAGACGCACAAAGATATATGGGCAGTATTTACAGTCTTATCCAGCTGTGGGCGGCTGTGGCGTAGTGGAGAGCAAGGTAGTATCCTCTCCAATCAGAGGATCGGTGGTTCGATACCCGGCTTCGGCAGTCGATGTGTCCTTGGGCAAGACACTTAACCCCAAGTTGCTCCTGAAGGCTTGCCATCGGTGTGGACTGGATGATGAATGTTAGTTAGAGTCTGATGGTGGCACCTTGATGGTAGCCTGTCATCAGTGTGTGAATGGGTGAATGATATGTAATATACTACTGACTGTAAGTCGCTTTGGATAAAAGCGTCTGCTAAGTGACTGTAATGTAATGTAATGTTATCCAACAACTACATCATTCCCATTTTACTTGGAGGAGCTCTGGGTAGAACTCATAGACACAATGGAAGAAATAATACAAAATAAATCCAGTAAGAAGGCTTCTAAACAAACCAAGCTGTCACTAACTAATTTTGTGATTTCTGCAAGTACGTAGTAAAAGAATGTTCTTTTGCCACAAATTTCCTCTAATCTCCACCAAACTTGGTACAAACCATATTCAAATCCCTCCAAACAAAACTTTTTTTGGGGTATCTCTAAAGTTTGTTTGTAATTGGTGACCAACTTGTTTAAGGCGTGGCCTGATGCACTTATCGGGCCATAACTCTTCAATGCTTAATTGGATTTCAACCAAATTTGGGAATATTGTACATACAGCCAGAATGCATAGGTGGGTAACATTTTGTACAATTCTTCCTACAGGGGCGTTACAGCACCAATTAAAAAATAGATATAGATATTTCTACAATTCATTTGACTATAAATAATTTAAACTTGGTATTAGGATCTCCACGAGTATGTGTATGACATAGTGGAGCATGGCACCAAAAGCTCAACTGTTTGGCTATTGATAAAACGCCACCATATCTCTGGAATGCGTTATTTAATTACCACTAATTGTGGGTGCTATCTTCAGATGTGAATCACTAACACATCATATTCTTCAGGGAAAGCAAATGTTATAGTTTCATATTGATATATTATGAATACTTTGAGTATTAATTCAGTTATTTCTCCCTCCATCGGTGGATCGTTGCCCTGTCCTTCTGCTGCCTCAGAGAGAAAAAGAGAGGGAGAGAATACTGCAGTCAGATGTGCCTGGCATTGTGATAAATGGTGTATGTGCAAACAAGAAGGTCAGACAGACAAAGACAGATGGAGATGGAGCACTGAATAGAAAGGGGAGAAAGATTAAGTAAAAGACAAGAAGAACAGAGAGGAAAGATAGGAAACGAAAGAATGATGGACACAGAGACCAGACAAGGGCTCAGACAGTTACCTCACCGCTGATCCGGAGCAGCCAAATTAAGATGCACAGCATGCTGAGGTGGCGGATGGAGGCTGATGTAGAGCAGCTCAGAGTTTTCCACTGATTACATGTTTTTTTTATTGATAGTCAGCCCTGAGGCTACTGGGAAACACTGATTTAACACTAGTTTTAATGGCCGGTGAATACAAAATGGTTGAAATTATTTTTGCTTTCCAAACTTTCACCTTCTGTTTTGTCCCATTAAGCAAAACAGCTGCTTTTCTTCCAAAGCTGAGGAGGTAAATTATGGATAGCTTAATTTGCTGTTGATCTATTGATGCTGTAATTTGAAATGTTTTGTTTTGAGAACTTATCGTAAGAAAAGGCAACAGATTTATTGACTTTTTGCTCTTTTTTTGTACTACAGTGATACACCCAGTAATTGCATTAAAATCACGGTACATTTCAGCTGGGCTTTACTTACTTCACTTTTTTTATTTAAACAGGAAATGATTGACTTCACACCAGACTTCACAGCTATTGGTCTACAGGGGCCACTGAATGTCGAGTGCTTTGTCCAAGGACAATTGGACGTTAAGTGTTCTGGGGAAAAAAGAGAATTATTTATTCACCTTTTCCTCCCAGCTCCTTCAGCCAACCAGGTGATGTATAAACCAGTGACCTTCTGGTGTGCTGACTACTCATCAGCATAATATTAGTTTCCAATAAACGTACGTGCTGAAAAGAAATGTAGTCATGTATCTTTTATAGAAAACTGGTTCTTAAACCACCTGTGCGTGAGTCCCCAGTGCAGTTGTGAGCCCTAACCATGAGATGGCACTACCTGGCAGAGAGGCATGAAGGGAGGGAGGGAGGGGTGGAGGGTGAGATACTGAGCCGCTCCAATCCTTCTGGCATGGAGAGAGTCAGGAGTTTGAACCCTGAACTTGTATGTCGCAGGGAGTTCTGATTGGATTACAACAACTCAAAGGGGCAATAGGATTCATTAAGATGCATGACCTGGGCCGAGACACACTTCAGCTAGGGTTCATGTTTACAGGCTAAGAATAGACACCTTTCTTGTCACATCTTGTCAAAGACAAACCACATCAGATGGCCAGTCAGAGCGCAGCACAGTTGAGGTTGGGTGTTGGTTTTTGCCAAAACGTGTTCGCCCTGGCAACACGAGGCTTTTCGTTTATACCTTTTCACAACAGAGGCAGTTCAAAAAGCTTTATATCAAAATAAAAACTGCAATGATAACAGAGAAAAATGAATCAAAGGCACAGGAGAAAAGGTGCCATTTTATTATTGTTTTAAAAGTTGCTAAGGTTTAGCCTGGCTCAAGACCACTTAGCTCTCCTAGCTGTTAAGGGGATTCAAAGTCTGGTGTTCACTGACAGCTGTTTATTCCAATTGGAGACCAAACAGCTTTGTAGGCAGGATTAAGGGGACGTTTTATTCCTACATTCTATAAAAAGCAGCAACAGCAGAAATGGCCAAAAGCTTGCATGAGATTGATGCATCTTTACATGATTTTTGTAAATTGGCTCATGGTTTTATAATCAATTATAAACTACACATGCATGGTTGAGACTCAAGATATTACTAAATAACTACTACTAAATATCTAAGAAATACATATCTGGCCATTTTGCCAAAAATCCAATGGTCTGTAACCAAACTTATTGCTGTATTTTTTTTAAACTCAGATTCTTCTATCAATCTAAATAAAAAAACATCTGCTCCACTGCAAGATTAAAAAATAATTAATCAGAGGGAAGGTTTGAATGATGAGGACAGTCCCCAAACTTAGCTGTAGTAGTTTTACAACTCATAAAAGACACAAATTTGGCCATAATCTTGCATGAGTATATGTCTCCTTTCATTGTTTTCTGCTATTGCTTTTATATTATGTACAACACATACAGAGAGTAGACGGATTTAGAAAGATAAAGATAAAGAAAATGTTCAAGTACTTCAAAATATCAGTGAGTTTCGTGAAAGTGTGATTGGTATATTTTATATATGTATTCATATAGTTTAAGAAGAAGTAAAATCATTGTGTTTCCACGGTGAGAGCAGAGCTGTGTCAGCTACTTTTCTTGTGCCTCTCTGATTAAGTTAAGGCAGTGGCTGATGCAGAGGGAAAAGGAGATAGCCATCAAAGGGCAGAATTGCAGAAAAGCGGAAAGATATTAAAAAGTATGGAAAGCAGAAAAGTGGGCTTTTGAAGAAACAAACGGAGAGGATTGCAGCCTGCTGGTGCGTCCAGTCAAGCTCATCTCTTCTTCCTGATCCGTCTCTCTCATAATGTACAGACGTTGGCAGATGTACACAAACACAGAGACAAAGCGTTCTGTCCACAGTTCTTTCTGTTGTTTCTTCGATGTCTCTCTGACCTTGTTATTCTTCTGCTCTCTCCCTCCAACTGCCGCTATCCTCCGTCTTTAGTTGTTGTTGCATGAAAAGCCATTAGACATAATTATCCTCCTGCCTCAGCGATGACCGACAGGTCGCGGTCCAAATAACCATATTTAAAAAGTGTTGCAGTGTCTTGATGATGTGTTACGGTTATTATGGCAGAATGAAACTCAGACAAAGGGAACATTGTGTTTTCTGTGAGTTCCATCCACACATTTTTCTCAACTAAAGTCTCTCTAAACATACAGTCGATATAAACTTGTAAAATTGTAGCGCATCTTCAAATTAAGCTCCATTGTGATTACCAGTACTTCAAAAGTTTTGACATAAAGTGCTTCTGAAACTTCTGGTTGGCCGTGATTTGGCTCAAAAAATCAATGTTTTTTCAATGGTAACAAAGATTTTCTTTATTCAAATAGCTTAAATCAGACACATTTGCATTCAAAAACCATTGTTCACATATCCTCTCTCTCACTTAACTAAACGCTGAACCTGCTAAGGTCATATGAGGCCATTTGTAATGGCGACGCAGCTTGTATGAGCTGTCGATCAAATGTTCCATCAAATAATAAAGTTTTCTTTTCCTCAGCTTGAACAGAAATATTCAAATATATTCATAGTGGCAGTCCTGTGTGGTTGTGTTTTAAAATATGCTTATCTCGCTCTGAAAACTATAATGTGTCTGTCACTCTTCCACTGACTGAAATGCTTTTACCACATGAAGAGCTTTGTTTCATTCTGGCATGAATACATTTGGGGATCAAATCATTTCCTGACATTTATGATTCAACAGCACTAGAAAAATGGAGCTGGTCTGTAAAATACATTCATTTTCCAAACAGGGACTCAAAAGTAGCCTGCTGTCTGTTGGAGAACAAGTATGATTTTTAGCACTTTAGTCTCTACATGAGCAATCTATCATATACAAAAATCATTTAATTTATACATGTGCTCGAAAAGCAAGACTAGGATGGTTAAAAACTGGAATTGTATTGTGTTTTCCCTGGATACATATTACAGAACTATGGTTAATGGCCTAAATGAAACATTGAAAATACAACACTATAGGCACACATGCTTTTTTTTCAATAAAACAAACTTTTTTATTATTTTTTCGAAGTGAACTTAAGGAAATATGAATTATGAAACTCATTCTCAGGTTCAATTCCATGAGTGAGCCAGGAGTCCTTCATCCTGATCAAATCCTTTGAGGAAGTTACATAAAGAAACAATACAATTTTGCCCTGTTTACCATATTTTATTGTACATTTTCATATTTCTATTTTTAAATGAAGTCTTATATCATTGCACTGTTTACTGCTATGCACCAATCAATTACTTAGCCAAATTCCTTGTATGTGTAACGTGCCTGGCAACAAACACCTTCTAATTCTGATTCTGAAGTAGATTAACACTTTTATGTAAAGAGCTTTCTGGACCACAACTTAAAAGGTTTGCAGCATTTAAATCCTGATAAGATGGTAATTTGCAGCTTGTTTGTCTGGGGCTAGGGTTAATGACTTAGTGAGGTTACTTACACTTTTCAAAAAATTGTAACAGTTTAACAAATTTGTCCATCAACCTTTGATAGACAGTAACCATGCAAAGTGTGACACAGAGTTTAGAGGAATCATTTAGTGTGATCAGTACTTTCTCAAATTAAAAACCCACAAAAAGAGTTGAGTAGAATGTTTAAACAAAAAAGAAAAATGATTCCATTTATTAAGACTTTAAACATTGGTACTTTCACTGTATGATAGATATTTTAAGTATTTCATTAATGCCTGTTTTGTGATTTTAAAAGTTTCTTTTGAATAGTTGTCAAAAATTACCTACTAAATAGCTTGCATACACAGTTGCAGAAAAACCTGAATGAATTTGCGTTTACCTGTATTTATCATTAATAACTAATAATATTAACTATTAATACATGCATATTGTATTTCTTGTGTTGTGGATACATTGAGGCCACAGCAGGTTGTTAATTACCTGCCAAACAGTTAACACATAACCACCAACAATCCGGTTCATTTTTAGCTGTAGTCTGGGTATTTTTAGCATGTTTCTATATAAGGACCAAACCAAAGCAGGCTTTACCCCGATGACCTCATCTGCAGGTTACAATAATAACGGCTAACTGGCTGGCTAGTTATCATGGTGCTGCCATAAGGAGAATAGCAGGGGTCATAAAGGTCAAAAAGAACTGGATTTAGCCTGACTTATGAAACATGCTTAGGCAGAGGAAAAGGTCCAGGCCTGCATGTAAGCTGTGAAGTTCACTGGTCACCGTCACATGACTCATGGATTACAATCAAAAAACACACCTGTGGACGTTTATGGGATGAATAGGGTAAAACTAATGCTAATAGATATCACCATGAAACTTCCCCAGTGGCAACAAAGATTGCTTTAGAACTTAACAATGTCTCAGAAATTCATAATGACACTTTGAGTAACAGGGTCAGTTTTTTAAATGTATTTTTTGGCCATTTTGTTCGTTTATATTGGAGAGAAGGCAGACATCTCCACGGCCAATACCTCAGAAACTACTCAACTCACACCAAAACTTTCCTTTTATTAAATATTCTTCTACAATCATAACTGAACTGTCAAAAACACCAACTGCTGCATAAGATCTCTTAAACCACATCTTTGTCTTGTTGGGAACTCTGATTGCATCATTAGTGGGTCTGTCAATCAGCCAATCAGGTAAGTGGGACTTTTCCAGTCCAGATCTTATGCCACGGAGGAGGGCAGGGGCATCTCCTGTGAAACTCCTCCAATTGTGAATAGGTGGGCATGGTTGAGAATCCTGGGGGGGCGTGGCCAAGGATAAAGGCTCAATCTAATCTTCAATTTAAAGGACTTCAGATGCCAAAGTGATTGGAGTGAATTCAAGAACAGGTTGACCCAGCTCTGAGATCTCACTGCAAAATGTGAAATGTGTTTACAACAAAATGATTGAAGAAAATGAGAGAGTATTTGGTGGAACTATCATATCTTATTTTATCTTATTTTACATTTGGTGACCTACCAATCTTAAGACCCACTGTTGCTTCTTATTGGTTTGGCTCCTCACAGAGCCTCTTTAACTTTATTTTAAGGGGAGACACTACAAGTGTATATATTAAAAAGAAAATATAATAATTGCTATCACAATGAAACGTCTCTAGTTGATTACTTACATTCAGGATTTTTTTAATAATACAAATGACACATTATCTCATGAAATATGTTTCAAATTTGAATTCCTATCCAGAACAGAAATGTGAACATTGGTAGCCGGGTTCAAAATTGTTGTTCCATTTTGTTGACATATTAGTGTCAAAGGTTTTTACAGAGGAAATTTTGGAAAACTCAGGCTATGAATGATATATGAACAAAACTCTCCGTTAAAACCTTCAGAATATAGATAGAATGGAAGTGGAAAGTTCGGTGCATGTAAGTGCTACTGAAGTAGAGATTTCTGGCTAAGAGTCCAAAATAATTCAAAGAGAACGGCCTTTAAAGATATGTTTTCTAAGATGACATACATTTTGAAGACACTACAGGTGAATAGGGTTGATTACTTACCTTTATGACAATTCATTTTTGCATTACAGGTTTTTTTTTATGTTATGTTTAAATATGCAAATTAGTCATTATCTAATTGTAACTTCTGGTGAATTTAGGAGAAATCTAAAGACACAAATAAACAAAGTAGTAAAATAAAAAACTAAATGTGTATTTTGGATGTTTACTTCCCACTGTCCTGAAAGAAGACATGTTATGGAAGCAAAATAGACCAGAATCTCTAAATTGACCGATTGAGTAAAGACCCATTTGTTGCTGAAGTACAGTACTGCCGACCTTCATTAAAACATATTCACAAGTAACTCCCAGCAGTGAGAATAACCTGTAACAAAATGGCAGTTATGGGCTGTCTGAGCGAACCTACAGTAGAGAGGTGAGTGTGTGTGAGTTCGAGAGAGATAAAATTATCCACCTAAAGCCAATCCTCCTCAAGCTGATCAGTGTGCTCAATGGACTAACCAGCTTGGGGACTTCACACTTGCAGGCAGGTAAGAAAACTTCATTTGTTTCTTTCTCACAAAGTTATTTGTTGTTTCCTTAAAAGCAAACCTCTTTCAGCCTTTTAAACATTATATAAATGACTACAGCTAGTTGACAAAGTATTAATGGAACACAAAGTTAGAGCTGAACTCTTCAGGCAGTTTGTTTACGGTGATGTGAATAATTCTCCTGCAGATCTCAGACTTCAAACCATCTGTACTTTTATAGGTAAACATGTTTTTCTCTTCTTCAATATTGTAAATATAAGATACGATTGATTTAGTTATGTAATGCATGTAGGATTTTCTCAAGGACACAGAATTGACAGTCGACCATAAGCTGTAAGCTTATGTGCTATATGTACATACTGCAAATATAGCACAGCAGTATTGATCTGATTACCCTCCAAAAATATATCTGAACTCACTCTGAAATATAAAACAGCCTTAAAATCAGTGAATTTGCTTTCTGAGCCTCTGGCACTTAGGATTTTGATTATTTTAATTTGTTTTCAGGACAGAACTGATCATCGGAAAAAGGTTGTTTTGCTTGTTTGCATCAGTATTTTTCCATAAAAGTATTTGTGCATTGTCGTTGTTAAACTAAAAGTAATTTCAATGATTTCATCTTGTGTCAGTCAATAAATAGCAGCAGGTTTATCTAAAGACTCGTGATGAACTTAGCTGAATCACATGGAGCACTGTTGAGTTGAGATGTGAAGTTGATGCGTTTTGTCGAAAAGGCTCAAGTCTTCAAAATGACAGACTACTTGCGCATGAGTTTATTGTAATTTTCCTGTTCAATGTTTTGACACAAAATGTAGATTCATGCTATAAAACCTTTTTTCAATCTTTAGATTTGACTTAAGCAATCAGAAAAATGCAGCAGATACAGGATTGAATATTATTTATTTTATTAATTTTTTCGGAGTGTTTGTTCTGGTCCTACCCAAACAGGTGCAAACTTTTTTCTGTTGATATTTTTAAATTAACCCCTCACCCCCTCATCCCCCATAACCACATGACCCTGTTCTGCCTCGGCTAATATTCAGTGCAGTTGTGATGAGCTTTGCCTCACGTGCGGCTAAGATCTTGAGGCTTTTGACACCTTATCTTTAGCCTTCATCCAATCGCCTTATGCGTTTGAACTGCTGGAGTTCACGAGAGTTTAAACATCATGTTAAATCATGTTTAAATTGTGTAAGCAAAGACACCAAGAGGGACAGTACTCTAGAGGCTGTATCTTAATTGGTTATCCTCTGCTATTATACCATTAGCGTTACTTTTGTTCAGCATGACGCATTTGTCTTATAGTTGATATCTGTTTGACATAGGTACTGTTGGAATTGAGATTTCTCTACCAACTTAATATTAGCGATATGCGTCAAACAGATAAGTGATAGAGGGGAGTTTGTTGTTGTGGTGGCCTTGGCTTCCTTTCCTGTGCATCCTGTCGAGCCTCAGGCCCGGTCCACGCAGTGCTGACGGGCTGGAGGCCACGTGAAGCACCAACACCTTGGTTTGACTCGTTTTCATTAGACGCAGCGAGGACATGAGACAGCTTACAGGAGCCCAACACAATGTGAGGAGATCCATCAACCCTCAAATCAGAAATCCAGCTCTTGACAAGCGTGACGCCGGCTCGCACTAAATCACTGACAGACGAGAATTAAGATAAATGATGGTATTGTTTCAAAGACTGAACAGGGACTCAAATCCTTGGGTGATAGGAAGATGGACAACCTTATGGTGGAAATGTATTACCTGAAGGTCATCATTCAGTGAGTCAGGAGAGCCAATCTGTAAGAGGTGGGAGTTTGACTTTTAACTTTGCCGTCAATCATGAAAATGATGCTGATATACTTTGTAATTGTGGGTCTGCAGAGGAAAGTATGTTACTTGCGGTTCAAAGGCGAAACAAAATCCAAAACAACACAGACTATAGGTCTCAATTTCACAGCAAGGTGCCTGTTGTTTTCTGTTGTGGTGGCAGCGATAGTACTCCAGCCATCCAGACGAGTTAAAAAGCTTTCAAACTTTGAATTAAAATAGTTGGCACCATCAAAATGTCCAGTTGTTGCATGTTCAGTTGTCAGAATCGATATTCCAACAGCGACTCCAGTTCTGCAGAATTCAGACAGGATCTAGACTGTTTTTCGGTTATGCGATTGACCGTAATTGGTGATTTTCCAATGAATGCGTCCATGGTGGCTCGCAGTAACTTACGTAAATGGTTGGCCTAGATAATAAACACAGTTAAGACTGTATTTAAAATTGATTGAAGGCTTTTCACAAGGTCGTCTACATGTTTTGTTGTCGCGTTGACTATAAGCAACCACGGTTGCGTTCGTATGAGAGTCAAAGTGGTTAAAGCAAAACACCAGCAGCGTCTTCTGCTGAAGCGCCAGTTTTACACGACCACAGAAAAAGGAGTTGGATTTTCTAGTGACGTTGATGTAACATTCACGCTATGTTTCTCCACCAAATACGTCTTTATATCTGTCCACTTAGTATTGGACCACTTGTTAATGGATTCTACCCACTCACCAATAGCACACCAAAGTCAAATATAAATTTTTTCAGTTTCCATTATCTACCTTTGGTGTTAAATGTCATTTGTAAACAAGCTATTGCTGTTTTTACATTGCCAAACTGCATGTGCACACTTAGTCATCATTGCTAACAAACTGTAAATAGAATATGTAGGCAGTCCGGACCTTTTGTTGAGAAACCTGAGCTCCCTGCAGCGCTCCCAGCACTAAGCCAGTATGTTGTTCGTCACATTAGTAGGTTAATGTTTTTCACTCTTGATTGAGCCAGAGAGCTTTTCCACAGCATCATGAGTATTCCCCGTCGGCCTGGTTTTTTGAGTACCAGGTACTTGGTTACCTTGAGGATGTTCCAATTTGTGTTCTGTGTACATGTGAAGAATCCAAAATATTACAAAATATCTTGCTTCATACAGCATCTCTTCATTGCTATTGGCCTTTTAGTACAATTTAGTGAAATGAGTTAAAATTTGATGAAGCAGAATCCATATTGTGAACATGAATTTTTGGACATTCTTTTGTTTATCACATCATAATGTTTGGTGCAATGGTAATATTTGAGGTTAGGGTTACAGTTGGAGTCAGGTTAGGCTTTGCTTCACTCTTTGCCTGTTTCACGTAACTTCAGGATGTCATATATAGATAGATGGCCTTTATCTAGTAAGACTGTGGTCAATAAAATATGAGATATTTGAGCCTTTTCTATCACAGTTAGACACTCGCCGTCGTTTATTTTGGAGACTCAAGCTTTTCAGGCTAATGGCTGCAGTTCGAAGTGAAGTGAACGAGTACGCTTTTGTGAAAAATACAAAAGTCTAAATCACTGAAATGAAAATGTGCTAAAATTAAAAAGCACAAAGGTGCAGTGCAGCCACTCAGCACATGTGGCACTTAGCGGCTCCACAGTAGAAGGCTGTTGACCCGGACGGCTCCAAACTGTAATTACACTGAGATGTGTGGTGTGAGGCGAGATTGGGTTCAAAAAGGGAATAAGTTACTCGTCTTTGGCCCTTTTCAGCTGATTTTAATTGAGCTGATTCAGTGACAAGAATAAACCTTAATAGATCTTTCTTTTCTATTCCACAGCGTCAGTGTGTAAGTGGACATAATGGCGCTCAATTCTGCTTGTGAAAGAAACAAAAAGTAGAAATAGTAGTGGTAGTTATAATTAGGTTAAATTTAAAGTTTGTTTTGGAACATTTTAGTTACAGAAGGAGTGAGAATTAGCAGGAATGATGGGCATTTTGTTTAACTTTTAGATAAGATAAGATAAGATAATCCTTTATTAGTCCCGCAGCGGGGAAATTTGCACTTTTGTTATGTTGCAGAAATGTAGAGGACGCCCATGCAAAAAAGAGCTTCATAAATTATCACACTGCATTAAATTGGTGCATATGGACATTTTTAAATAGGTCATATTTCATCACCTTCCTAACTTGATCTATGATAAGGGACAAGTGGAGACATTTAGTCTTTTTTTTATATTGATAAATGGCTGAACAATGATAAGATATTTCCAATGTAGTATCCGATCAAACTGTATATTTACACAAGAAAAAGGATGACAGGGTGACAACAAAAATTGCTCAAAACTAGAATTCCACATTACAAAAAGTCGGGATAATTAAACCTAAAATCTTTAAAGTCCCCACCAAGAAACGTTTGCCAAACAAAAATCCCCCATTACAAAGATCCTCACATCTAAAAGTCAACAAGATTCTCTAAAAACAAAAAAAGACCTTGCAACAAAACTCTACCTTCATGAAAATCAACGCATTTAAAAGTCCTCACAATTCAAAGTCCTGTCAAACAAAAAGTGCTCACAGTTATTTCACTTAAATTTCTTCAGTACAGAATATCTCATAAAAATATCTCTTCATGAAAAACTTATATAAAAAAAAGCGTAGCCATGAAAAGTCTTTACAACTATAAATCTTCAATAAGTTTCCACATTTCATGACAAAAAACTCCCTCATAAAGGCCCTCACAATTCAACAGATTCACAACTAAAAGTAACTTGTAGTTAAAACTCATCAACACAAGACACTGAAGCCATTTATCCTTTTCAAAAAAAACATGCAATGTGCTGGGAGAAAAATGACTTGATTTGTTTAACAAAGGCTTCAGCACTCAAATATCTTGTTTATTATGCAGAGAGATGGAAGCTTTTTATCTGGATGTAGAGACTTAAAGAGGACATCAATGAGAGTGACTGTCAATTTTTTTATTTATAACTTTAGTGCCTCAGGCTTTCCAATTATTGCACTCAGATACATTTCTTTCTGCAATAATTCTGAAAGTTTTGACAATGAAACTCATTATATTATATAAGAGCTTCCAGTAATGGTTTCATGCTAATGTCTTCATATTGAACTTAAAGGTTGTTATTCTGTTTCTAATTACTTTAAGTTAAAGTTTGATTTAATGCACAGAAGCCAATTATCAGCCAGATGAATTAGTATTTGTATAAACTTGATCTGCAGAAGTGACAGCTTGTTTTCTGAAAAAGTGATTTTAAATTAGTTGAGATCTATGTAAAAATGTAATGCAATGATTTAGAGTGGTGCTAAGAGTTTGCAAAGAATTATGAACTTTGGGTTTTCTCTTGATGAATGCTACTCAAAATGTTAGAGTAGAATATACCCTTTGTGTAGATTTTTTGGGCGTTTTGGGTACTAAAAAATAATTGGAACTTGGAAGAAAGTGATGAGCAAAACAAAACAATTAAAAGAATAACGTATGATAATAGTTTGCTTGTAAGAAGAGAATATTGTTTTCCTGCGCTAAAAGTTTAAATGTTTCAAATTACTGAGGAGGAAATCTGGTTAAAGCAGCTGTTTCCAAATATTTTGCACAATAAATATTATAAAGTTTATTTTTATATGATGTTTTTATTGCAGAAATGTGAGACCTAGCATTTTCTAACCGCTGCTTTAAGGAAGTTTTTAGTTGCCTGATTGATTTATCAGAAAAATCTCAAAATGTAGTCAACAATTTTTACAAAATGTCTCAAATAAATCAGACTTATCCCCCTTTGTCAACTTTTCCCAGTGTTTTGTCAACACAGTTTCCCATTTCTGTGCTCGTTAATAGACTGGGAGAAATGAATATCCATCCAGGTGTTGGATTGCTCCCCCATCATGTCACCTGACTGTGTTTAAAGATATTAAGACTGTTGGTTCTGACACCTCCTGCACCATGTTGGTTGTTGTGGTACGCAGTCACATTCTGACGGAGGCTAAGTTGAGACCGCCGGATCAGCTGACTGGTTACCTCGTGTGATTTGTTGCGTGAGGCAAGGAGGTGACCTCAGGGTCAGAGAAGAGGAGGAGGAGGAGGAAGAGAAGGAGGAGCACCTTTAAGCTGCAGGGAGGGTGAGGCCAGGAGATCGGACGTGAGTCCAGTGAACCTGGATGGATGATCTGCATAAAGGGGCCGGGAGTGGCTTGAGGAAGCTGAAAATACACGTGTCCAGAAAACTAACATACATATTTAAACACAACGCTCAATGGCCAGCCGAGATGGAGTTTTATTTTTTGGGAAACATAAAGTTTATTGACAATAATACAAATTTCAAAATAAAGTATACATTTTAAAATAAAATATAAATTAAAAAAAAAAGATTAATTTAAAAATAAATATAAATTTAAAAATAAAATATATATTTTTAATTAAATATAAATTTAAAAAAAAAATATAAATTTAAAAATAAATATTAATTTTAAAAATAAATTATACATTTTAAAATAAAATATCAATTTAAAAATAAAATATAAATTTAAAATATAAATATAAAATATCAATTTCAAAATAAAATATAAGTTTCAAAATAAAATATTAGTTTCCAAATAAAACTTTAACAGGATATTTAAACAGAATGCAATCTTACAAACTGTAAACTTTTCAATGAAAATATGTGATTTGTGTTTGTATTGGCTGTTGATTGCCTCATAATGATCACCGGATGCCTGTCATACACATGGTCTTCTTCTGCAGTGACACGTGTGTCAACAATGGATTGACTTTGTGGGTGGGTTTGGGGGGTGGGAGGGGTGGGGCACAGGACCCTGCATCCAATCCCTCGATAAATAGCATTAAATCCAACCAATCCTATTAGTCTGTCACCCTGGAGAGGAAGAGGTGAGGTGGGGAGACGTGTTCCTGTGGTCTGCTCTGCCTCCGCTCAGGGAAACATGAGCCGATCGAGCTGATGTACTGCACCTTTAAGGGCCACTACATGTACTTCTGGCTACTGATTACACTGAAAATTACACAAAAAAGAGCACCAATAATGATGTGTTAGAAAGAAACATTTACATTTTGTGTATGTCATCCAGAATATCAATATATCAATAATATTTGCTGGCCATTGTTCTCACTGGCAATATAAAACAATGTTATTAACATTTTAAATATTTTAAAATGTAGGTTTGTTGTTTATTATCTTTGTATATCAGCAGACAATATATTTTTTCACACAGACAACAATTACATTATACAGTATATGGTTCTTATATATGGTACAACCATTTTATGGTTGTTTTTAGGTACTCAAGTGCTCATTGTATTTGTCTCCAAAAAGGGTAAATAGCAATATTCTTTGCCTTTGGTGATGCTCTATGAGCTCATGTTTGATGCCTCGTGCCTCAGTGAAGTATCATGTTTCCTAAATCTGCACTGATGTTATCTTTAAGTATCAGACAGCGGGGTTTACTGTCAGATTAAGGCCTTCATCTATTGGCTTCAGACCCACCTCTGAACGCCTCATTAAACTGCACTGACATAAAAAAAAAAGTGTAGTTTTTTAGAAGGCAAATGGTCAAGAAATAAGTAATGATTAAAAAAGTGATGTGTTTATGTTACTAAGTAGCCAAGTCTCCTCTTCTTGCTCATAGCTTTAACAAAGCCTTTAGGGGTGTAAGGGTCAAGATTAATCTTAAACAGAGAGCAACTAGTTGTCATAATTTAGCCAACCATGGGATAAGAATAGACGAATAATAAGGAGTACGACAGACAATTAACTGTTTTCCATGGTCATTTGAGAAGTACAGCAGGAAATGGCAATTGCTGTTGTTATGGTAACAACAAGCTACAGTGGGGCTGAAAAAGTGTTGTCACAGCTCGCCGGAACGAGGCTTGAGAGTGAGGTAGAGGAACCTTTAGTCCCACCAGCCTTCTGTTCTGCTCACTGTTTTGTAACCTGTGTAGCAGTAAAGCAACTAACTATTCCGCCATACTTTAACAAAAATAGTTGACATTCATCAGGCAATAGTAATGTACTTTCTCCCACTGTATGTGGATGAAGCATTAAGTTGTTCAATTTAACTAATTCACGCTTTGTAACATTATTACATCACTGCTTGTTTTGGTCGCTACTGGCCGTAAGTCGGTTTAGTTTATACGGAAGTTGGCCCGAAGTTAAACCTACAAAGTTCACTCCTATAACCAGTGCTGTCATTTTTCCAAAGAGGACGGTGTCACAGAGAGTGCAGCGTCTGAGACTCAGCGGTTTGAGCTGGTGATAGGCTATGTAGATAAGGAGCTTAGAATGAACAGCGTCCTGTGTTTTCTTCTTCTTGGCTTCACATCTTTCTCTCTGGCTGACCCAATAAGCCATCATGTGGAAAAACTCACCACATGCTGCTACATCTGCTCCTCTTACAAAGCAACGAACAAACAAAAGCAAAATGAAATATGTAGATTATGTTTCTTCAGTTTCCGTCGACATGTCTATACCAGTTTGTGCTGCATACAATCAGGAAATTGTCTTTAATTATGCAGAATTATGTGATTATGTTCAGAAAGAAAATATGGGAAATGTGAGGAATACACCTGAACTAGCAAGAATTTTGCAAATGAGGAAGTGCAAGTGGTAAAATTGTATGCACACAACATATGCACAATAATGTGTTATTGTAAGGTAAATATATATGTATGAAATAGTCCTGGGAGCTGTTTTGAACTCACCTACTATAGGCATATTTAGTTCCTGTTCTAAGTTCGTCATCATTGCACCAACATCCCTCAGAGTTGATCCTTCCCCTCTTACACTTTGGCTTCGTCTCCGCTCCCTGTGCTGTATTTAAACAGTCAATAAACATGCTGGCCGAGGGCGGAGGAGCTCTTGCACTGATTCATAAGGCCCCGGTGTGAGCGACTGGGCTCCACAGGCCCGCCCATGTTTCAAATGGAAACCAGCTTTCATTACGTGAATTGCTGGTCTGTTGTTTTGGGGGCCTGTTAATTGGCTGTAATCTTATTACACTGTGTCCTGCTGCAGCTTTGACGACCCCCGACTGGCCTCCCCCTTAGCGCTGTCGACTTCCTGCTGCCGTCACTGAACTTGTACTGTAGTCTGCCGGCTCAGTGCTGGCAGGGAATGCTGACGGAGTGAAGGGGCGATTTAATTATCTGAGAGGAATTGTTTATGATGAATGCATTTTCTTCCAGTTAGCTATCTAAAGATACTTGTGTCAATATATAAAACTATTACATCTATTAAATTCAGTCAGGACCCAGATTCCCTTTCTTTAAATCTCATTCTGTCCCTTCACTCTTTCAAGGAAAGATCCACATCTTGAAAATGATGTATCTAACTTGATCTGCAATTTTAGTATTGTTGTTATAATATTGCAATGTAAATTATTCATGCTTCAAACTGGAACTTACACTCAATATTTCCATATAGTCAAATCCTTGTTTGTTAAAGTCATTCACAGTTAGTCATTTATTATCCATTCCATCTCAGTTCTTATGACTCGTTTTCTTGATATCTTTGCTGTCCTACAGGTAGGAGCACTCTGGAATCAGATGGGTGCTTAGAAGCCAAAGTTAAAGGGATAACTGTTGGCTGTCCAACACAGGAGGTTCCTGGAGCCAAAAGGGATCACTTGGCTGGCGGCGGCACCTCTTCCCGGAGACAGCAGGACCTTTCAAGTCCAGCTCTCACGGCTTCTTAACTTGCCATGGAGCCGAGAAGCCTTGGGTGATACTGCACAGTTCTCCCGAAGGCAAACAGCTGAACAGCTGCCTTTGAGTTTGCCCCCCGCTAAAGGAATTAATGCTGTCTGGGAGGAGATTCCATCTGTGATTTCGCTGTTGACATGTGTCTCACCACTACGTCTCAATCCAACGCGTATGACCTCCATTCATGGTGTTCGTCACATCAAAGCTAAGGCCCGGGAGGACATTGGTTATTTGTAGAGGAATAACTTGGACTCAGGCCAAATATGGCCAGAGACGTCAGTCCTCGGAGCCTCACGCCTCTGTCTGCAAGACAGCAGCAATGGGATGGAGCCTCTCTGGGGTTCATGCTCCCCTTCATCCCCCTACGTTCTCTAATTCTCTACTACTTCCTGTCATGTGCAGCAGCAGCAACGGGGAGTTTGCCCGGCATTGAATATGACTACGGCATTAGCCCCAAATTTGTGTGCACCCCGATTCCCCCAGAAGCAGACCCCAGCTGCTACTCCCCACCTACCGTGCCCCATGGACCGAGCAGCAACGGCCAAACGAATGGTCACAACGGCAGCAGTCGGCGAGGCATGATGTCTGACGAGGCCAAAGCCACCATCTTGCATCTGCGAGAGAGCCTGGTGAGGCAAAAGGAGACCATCCTGGACCAGCGGGAGACCATCAGAGAGCTGACGGCCAAACTCACCTTGTGCGAGGGCTTCGGTGGTCACCATGACACCGATCACCACGACAACCGCCACGACAACCACCACGATACCCATCCTGACACTCATCATGACGGCCACCCGGATGACCACCACGGGCATCGTGGTGGCCATCATACGCCATCGTCGTCGCACCACGGGCCTTCGACCCATCACGGCAGCGACCACCACTACTCCCATGGCGGCCACCGGTCTGACCCCCACCACAGGAAGGGCTCGTCGTATGGAAAACACAGCTCCTTCTCCCCCGAGCAGACCGGCAAAACGCTGCAGACACTGAAGGAGAGGCTGGAGAACTTGCAGGTGAGTGCAAAAATCTGCAATGCATGCTCAGAGAAGAGGCATTTTTGTGTCACCAATTGGGATTAACTGAAAATAGCAAGTTCTGAACCAATGCCAGGCAAGATATGCACTGATAGATGGTTATCTTTGAAGTTCAGTGCACGGCACAACAGGGAAAACAATGAGGCGACTTGTGTTTTTCGACCATAAAGTCAAGTTTACATAGTTTGTAGCCTGTTTGATATCGTGTGCCACAAGCTTCCATTGGTGGAAGGAGTTTTCAGATCCTTTACTTATATAAAAGTACTAATACCACACTCTGAAAATAGAAGTCCGACATTCAAAGCCTCTCTTAAGTAAGTATCATCAAAATGTACTCATTGTGCAGTAAATGGTTCCCTTTCAGTGTTTCTGAATTAATATCACTGCTTATGTGTATGCTACTGCTGTAGATTGACTTTTAACTCTTAACTCCTTTATAAACTGTTGGCTAATTCAATCTACATCAATGCATCATATTCTATAAGATCATCATATGTTTGTAGCATCGCTGTCCTGTAAAACTACAAGACTCAAACAGCAGTAGGAGGATTTTTTCAACACAAAAAGGAACACGTCTTCCAGTTAGTCACAAACATTCAACATCAACACATCTGGAGATTTGTGGTTTTCACTGGACAGGAAGGGGATGACAAACTGAAAAGTACAATATTTCCCTCTAAGATGTTGTGGAGTAGAAGTATAAAGCTGCATAAAATGGAAATAGTCAAGTACAAATACCTAGAATGTGTCCTAAAGCATAGCACTTGAGTACATGTACTAACATTCCACCATTACGAGGTTCTGCTTTGTTATTCCTATGAAAACATCTTTGTCTTGTAACACAATAGGGAGTTGGAGCTCCGCATTTATGGTACCTTGTTCAGGTTGACCTGCAGTCTTGATTTTCTGGCAAATAGGCAAACAAAAACAAGGCATTTTGTCTTCAAGCCCCAGGAATGTACAAATGCAAAAACACTAATAATGGACCACAGACAGAGTTGAAGCAGGTTGAAAGTTCAGAGAGTACATATTCCATAAGTAAACAATCTTAGGTCTGCAACGAGGGAAGGTTTACTGTTATCGTAAGGAGACAAATGTTTAATGTATTTTTATTTAAATGATGTTACTGCCTGGGGTTCTGCGCTTTCCCAAGTCCAGTGATCCAAACTGAGTCCTACAGAAGCTGTTTCATTTTTTAAAAGAATTAAATCCAAGAGTTTCTTCTCTTAACTGAACCAAAAAAACGCTGCGGGGCGAACAAGGCACAGCGCTGTCTCCTATCTAAATATATTCATATGGCTGTAATTAAAGCTGTGAAGTTTCAGGTGAAAAGGGTAAACGTTCTGTAAGAGCTCCCGATGGAGGGCTCACTCCTCCTGCACCACACAAACAGTTTTTGAGGTGCTAAGTAATGCGTCTGCAAGGAGCCGCTGAACAGTCTGCGGAGGCGGAAGCCTATCAAAGGTTTGACTTAATTGGGGTCATATCCTGCGTCATTTAGGGTCACCAGCTCAGCCGGCGAATCAGCTGCCAGAATACTGTAAGAAGGATGTGTTTCATGAAGACAGGGTCACCCATAGGATAATGTTTGTGTTCACTGCATTACATTACATTACATTACATTACATTACATTACATCACATTACATTACATTCCAGTCATCCTGGGGCCTGACGCTTCCCCCCGACCCACCTGAAAGCCCAGGTAGGCCGTCTCTCCAAGCCGAGGCGACACTTGGGTTTGGCGGTGAGACCCGCCTTCCGTAAAAGTACGGCCCTCAGCTGTTGGATGTGGACATCCCAGCTGTCGCTGTGGATGATGATGTCGTCTATGTATGTGCGGCGGCGTAGCAGGGAGGTGACTGGAACAGCCCCCTCCGGTGTCGAACGCCGTCTTCTCCCTGGCGGACTTGGTCAAGGGCACTTGCCATCACGCTTTTATCCAAAGCGACTTACAATCAGTAGTATATTACATATCATTACATAGCATTAAAAGGACATTTTTAAAAGTCCTCCTTTAGTTGCATATTTTGGTTTGAAAAAAACACATGCAATCTAAGTAAGATTCAACCAGAACCAACCACCAGTCATTGTCAGACAAACACCACCTACTGGTGTGTGTTCGTCTGTCATCTCTGAGCCATTGGACGCATCTCCAGTCTCTCTGCTGGATATCAGTGTGTCAAACAGGAAGCTGCTCTAAATGGTATCAGCCCTCACCCTTATGTCCAAACATCACATGTTGGAGAGAGACCAGTGAAGCTTAGAGAACTAAGAGGGAAAAGTACTATAGCCTCTCTGAGAAATTGTTTTCCGTACGCTCATCTACTGTGGATTCCTTCTGTTAAATCGCATTGAGATTAAGGATCCGTTTCCTCTGTTGAAACTGGGCCAAGTGAGTCAACTTTGTGTCGTTTTAAAAGGGTCATGAGTCAAAAAGGTTTGAAACCACTGATCCAGACGTCAAGAAAACGGTCGCTTATTAACTTCAAATGATGTTAGTGTGAGAACAAAGCACTAAATCATGCTCACTTGGGAACCTTTGTCGCCGTTGCCGTGGTTCTCTCTGAATGTTTGTTTTTGTGTAAACATCGCACAGGAATACATTCTGAAACACCTGAAACAAGCCATTCTTGTGGTCCTGCTGTCCCACTTGTGTAACAACATTTTTTAATAATGCTGGTGTCACATTGCGAGACTAAAGCCCTGCTGCCCGCCGGCCTGTGAAAGCCCCGTTATCAGCGCAGGTGGTCTCAGGTCGCGCTCAGGGAAAGTGTTTCCAGAAATCCCCCTCCAATCCCCCTCGAAGGTGTGAGAAAAAACAGAAGCAAAGTGGGGATTTACTCTCCGTCACTCCGTCCTCTAACAGGATGTCAACACCACCAGCCCCTGGCCACCAGCCGAAGGGCGCTAGCCTCGCCTTCAATTAGCTTCATCCTCCCTGACGAGGCTATTAATCGTGGTGTGCGCTGGCAGGGAACAAAGCCGGATTTGCTGGTGAGGAAGACGAGGATGAGCAAGGGAGAGGAGGGAGGGGTGGAAACTATTCCCCTGCAACTTTAAATGTTACACAATTTGTGTTTATTTGCTGCATAACACTGAATTTACTGCAAAGAACGTCTGACTCTTAAGTGATTTCTAAATGTAGTCGTTTCTTCAAGCTCAGAGTTCGTTGAATTTGACACTTCTTGAAGCACAGAAGTTCATTCTTGAACTAGGAAGTTTATGGACCACTTGCTGTCTTTTTTATTTTCCACATCTTCATCAGCATATTGAGTTTGCTCAATTGTTTCAACCATGAATTCAGTTTCAAATGTTGGTGTTTTCAGCACTAACAGTGTTTTACAATTTTGTAGAGTTGCACACAAAACATTTTTACATTATTACATTATCGTCAAAGTCATTTATTCATCAATTTTGAATGAAGTTTTGAAATAAATAACCCACCAGAAAGGTGTTCAATTATTGTTTAAAATGTTATTTCAATATAAGTTAGAAGAGTTATTACATTATTCAGATTTATTACATGTCCGATTAAATTAAGTGCAAATTTTATTACATTATTGGTGCCAAATAAATATGTAGGCTAAACAAATAAGTGGGACATGAGTCTTTTCCTTGTTTGACCAGTGGATATATAAACTTCTAAAGCCATATTTTATTTTGTAACATTCAAGTGTTAACAGAGTTGGGACCTCTTTGCTGACTGATGTGTGTGTTGTCCTGCAGGCCAGGAACTCGTCCAGCTCTTACTCCAGCTCCCTGAGAGAACTCCTCCAGCGGAAGATCACCGCCCTGGAGGAGCAGCTGCACAGCTACTACCAAGACCACCGTGATGACCACCATGACGACCACCACAGCAGCAGCCGCCCTGATGACCATCACGATGACCACCGTGACGGTCACAATGGCAACGGCCCCCGTGACGACCACCACGATGACCACCATGGCACCGGTCATCGTGAAAACCACCACAGTGACCACCGTGGCTCTGGTCGCCGTGACGACCATCATGATGACCACCATGGCACCGGTCACCGAGATGACAGCCATCATAACAGTCAACACGGTAGCCACAGGAACAACCATCGCAGCAATCAAAATAACCGCCATCATGACCACCACTACGACTGGCACCACAGCCGGCAGCGAGGTCACTATGGCAACCATCGTAGCATCCACCATGATGACCACAACGACGATCACCACGATGATCACCACGGTTACCACGATGATCACCACGATGATCACCACGATGATCACCACGACTATCACCTCAGACCTGGATACCACGACGACCACCACTATGATCACCACGATGACCACCACGATGACCACCACGAAGATCACCATGGCAATGACCACCATGACGATGACCACCATGACAACCACCATGGTAGCGATCATAACCCAAGGCGGCTGCCTATTAGCAGCAAAGAGACAAATCTGCGAGGTGCTGGGCACGGGAAGCTGGAAACAGTGCTCAGCCAACTGCACCACGGCAACACTGACCAAGGTACGCACAAACACACACACACACACACACACACACACACACACACACACAGCGACTGCACACTGTAGCCTCTCATGTAATCAATGGGCCTCAGTTTGTACACAAAGTCTGTATGAATGTTTTATGCAAATCTCCGTGATTCATCATTATTCTCTTACCTGAATTTGCTCGTACTCTGCAAACAAATTTAGAACTGCATTTCATTGTTTTCATTGACTTGGCCTGTAATGATGGTCCAACAATGATGAGCCAACTGGTTAATTGGTAACCCAATAACAGGCATGTAAGGAATACAAAAGATTCCAAATTAACGTCCAAGCAAATGTTGAGATGGCCTGTTTAGCCTTGCTGGAAGATACTGCTGCCCAGGCCATCTTATAACAACTTCACCACAATGCAACAAACGATCTCTCATAAAGAGTATAAAGAAATGGGGGTTGGGCTTAAAATAAGTAGGAAAACTAAGTAAAACATAGGCAAGGCAAGGCAATTTTATTAAAGCAGCATTTTTCATACACAAGGCCATTAAAAGTGCTTTACTAAGGCATGGAAATATACTAACACAAGACTTTAAGAAAACATAAAAGAACAAAACAGAAAGCCAGAACGAGCAACGTAGCATAAGTACGTAAAGCAAGTCACAAACATGATAACTCAGCAAAGGTCTCGAAGATGAAAGTCCAGTACGTGTTTGACCCAATCACCTACCATGTGTTTTTGTACTTCGTCATCAGACTCACTGAGCGTTTTTCTCTGATTGTCTAATAATGACATGGTTGGGTTTAAATTGTAGTAACTTGAAAGTTTGGTTCGTCCAATACAGACGCATCGGAATCAGACGTCAGTGAGCGTGACAAAGTGTCTATATTTGACGCCAAGGGAATGAGAATGGGCTGGCCATAGATATGATATATGAAATCTGTCAGTTAAACCCTGATAGAACTCTGGCTGCAGCTGTTGCTAACAGATGTTCAACTGAAACCAACTGCTGACCGTAGAGCAGTGCCATGAATGACCTGAATTCTTCACTCTCCGTCTCACCAGGAAACCACAAGAAGCTAAAGAGTCCCAGCGCTTTCCTGCTCGAATTTCCCATGAAGACCAACTACATGTACACCAAGATGAAGCGTTCGCCGATCAACGAGATCTTCGCCCTGACCATCTGCCTGTGGCTGAAGGCGGGAGCAGGTCCTGGCCTCGGTACTCCCTTCTCCTACGCCGTACCGGGACAAGCCAATGAACTGGTGCTCATCGAATGGGGCAGCAACCCTATGGAGCTGCTAATCAGCGACAAGGTAAAAGCAATGCAATAACTATGAGACGAGAAACCCAGAATTGGATGTTAAATCTCTTTGTTGAAGCTTTTACAAATGGAATTTTTAATTTGAAACATATCTTTTTGTGGTGGTCCCCGCTGATTCTGATACAGAAAACACTGGTTATTAAAAGATTACAGACTTAGAACCCTGTATGACGTTCTTATAGAGGGATTTTCCTCTCAAGCTGCTTTAGGTGACCAGAATCGGCAGGTAACACATCCAAGGCCCAGAGTGTTGCTAATCTAGCACTCAGTGAGGTGTCACAGCTCAGACTGAAAGCATCACCTCACCAGTGGAGGTCAGGGAAGGAGAGGACGATGACCCCAGACTCAGCTCAGTATGTCATCCTCTCAGTCACTGGTTAGACAAACACGTCTTTTATCGTCCGTACAACACACCAAATAAGAGAGCTAGGATGTGCCAGGTCATTTATGAAATAGTTAATGTTTTGTTATATCAAAGAGTATTCTATGAGAAAGCTACAAAGCAGGCGGCAGCCTCCGGTTCTGATGAGTTAAGCCGATGCAGAAACATCTTTAAACTTGCATTCTCTCTACTGACTAGCAGGGGGCGATTCCTCTGGTGGCAAATAGAAGACAGATTGTATGGAGGTCTATGTGAAAATTATTATTATTATTATTTCTCTCTTGATCTAAATGATGGTCCATTTAGAGTCAAATAGACCATAAGGCAGGGTATGCTTTAGGGCGGGCTTACAGTTATTGACAGTTCTCTAATAGAGCCCTTTATCTCTACGTCACTCCTCCGCATTCCAAATATTGTAACTTCTGTTCATTGGCTGCTCAAAAGCTGAGATGGCGACAGCCGTATTTCAAGATGGCGACGGCAAAATTGACATACTCAAGGCTTCATGACATCAGTCCACAAACCAATGGGTGACTTCACGATGACTACGTCCACTTCTTATATACAGTCTACGCTACAGAGCCTGTGCATTAAACTGCTACACCGCAGATGGCATGCACCTTCCCATAAAATGTAACACAACAATTGGTCAGCCTGGGCAGCTTCTGCTTTCTCCTTAAAGTTTTCTGATGATGATGATAAACCATCGTATCCTTATACAACAACTTGTAAGTAAGGACATGAATAGCGCGTCTTCACTCCATATCTTTCATAAAAATGAAATGAAAGTTACTGTAGGGGAATAACAATGAAAGCATGACATGGCCTGATCACATACAACACATTAGACTTTATTCCTATTCTTATTTAATTTTTATTTTAACAAAAATTGTGGCCATCTCAGTTTGAATGACACTTTCTGAATTTATGACGTACCCTTCTAATCTTTCATTCTCTGAAAAGCTGATACCGTCCTCCCTTGCCCCAGTGCTGTGAGCCCAACAAACAGATCAACAGATGCATTCATCTAATTAACCTAATTGATTGGCCTAATTGTCTGTCGGAGCGACATTAACGGGAGAGATAAACTGCCCTGTGTGCTTCCTTCTCATCATCGTCACACTTGGCAGTCGTCAAACCTCAGGCTGTAATTTGTTTTCAGTGAGTGGAGTGGAGATTGTCATATTGAACTAATCTACCTTCCTTACAGGTGTGAGCACTTTCATGTTAAGCTGTTTAAATCTTTTATCCAATAGAGTTTTATTTGGGAAATTCTTCTCCACAATGAAACAAGTGATGCTTGGTAAAGACTCCTCCAAACGGAAGAAAAAGGACATTGCTCATCCTCCTAATTTAATGGTGCATCCGTCTCTCTCCACCCGTGTGTTTAGGCGGTGACATTGCCGATAACCATGACCGATGGGAAGTGGCATCACGTGTGCATTACGTGGACGACACGCGACGGCGTCTGGGAGGCCTACCAGGACGGCGTGAAGAAAGGCTCGGGGCAGAACCTGTCAGCGTGGCACCCCATCAAACCAGGAGGGACCTTCATCCTGGGCCAGGAGCAGGTAAGACACCAAACCAGTACAGGAGGTACCATGCACAGATATCGTTGAAAGCAAACTGACCTTAAGACTCCATCCCTGACCCGATCTCCATTGTTCCTCACAGGACACGATGGGCGGCCGCTTCGACGTCACCCAGTCCTTCGTGGGAGAGGTGTCTGACCTCCAGTTCTGGTCCAGAGTCCTGACGGCCAATGAGATCTACAGCCAGGCCACATGCGTAGGCCACCTTATCGGTGACATCATGTCCTGGTCCGAAGAGTCGGTGGAGCTCCACGGAGGGCTCACCGTGGTCCCCTTTGACCCCTGCCACTAAGGACTCAAAGACTTGACCCAAGCATCCCCATATTTCCAATTACATGCCCCTGTCAGAATGTAGTTGGAGTGGGATATTGTGTCATGGATCAAAGATGGAAAGAATGATTTATTTCACTTATTGCTCTGGTTGCAAGCTCATCCATGGGCAACAGGCAGAGCAGGAGCAGTTCTTTTGCTTTTTCTATATCACTTTTTTTTGCCATTCCTGTCCGATCTTTTCTGCCTTCTCCACCTACACCCTCACTTCTTCGCTCCGTCGCTCTCGGCAGGAGGACTTTGAAAGCTCCAACGAGCGCGGGGCTTTGGATTTACCGGCCGTGCGGTCATGACTGCGGCCGCTTCTGAGGGATCCAGCACACATAATAGGATTTCATTTCACCAGAACAGGTCCAAAGGTTGCTTGTTGCCATCAGCTCGCCTGCACTCGCTTGTTTTTGTTTGATATGTGAGCAGCATAGACTTTACAGGAGGTGAAAGAGTGGCGAAAAGGCACGGGATACAAATATAACCACAGTGAGACCCGAACCGTGGTGATTCATACATGTTGTACTGGATATCAGCTCCTTGTTTTGTAGGAATAATGCTATTGCAGGAGCTTTTTTTACAATATGGGTCAAATGTGGAGCAACCTACTGATGTGGATTTTGCATGTTGAGATTTTGGCCTGTTTTCTTCTAGTATTTCATATTGAAAACTCCCTTTTTTTGTAGAAAGAAAACAGTATTTGCTTTTGTGGTACTCAGAAAAAAACGGTCATCCATGTGTTGGTTAATGCAGTACTTTAAAAAATATGTTTCTCGGGTTGAAAGTTGGCCGTTACATAAGCTCAATGTCAGACATGAGACGTTATGGCCACATGACTGCATGGACTCAGTGTCCATCATCCTGTCACCGCGGTAATGCTGCCGTCTCCTCGGCAACCGGTGGCTTACAGCGGGATTTACCTGTGGAGAACTTGATCTCATCCTGCCTATTTCCGACCAGCTCAAAGAGCATGGCAGACACACACACACACACACACACACACACACACACACACACACACACACACACACACACACACACACACACACACACACACACACAGACACACTCAAACACACACACACACACACAGGCGCTCAGAAAAGATGAGGAGGTGAACATTGTTGATCCCTTCACGTTTTTATAACAAAAAGAGGTTTTTCTACATGTAAAATATATTAGATAGTGTATTTTTAAAATAATAAAAACGTGTATTATTACATTTGTAAATAAGTAAATAAGTACATAGCACTTTCTCAACCCAATGTTAACCCTGTGGTTGTTTGTAAAGCACATTTTGGGGAGTAAACTGCTTATTATATACTAATTGTTACCCTATCTGAGTTAAACTCAGAGAGGATGAGCTCTTTTAATTGTTTGTATAAAAAAAAAAAAGGTGGGGGGTATCTGCTGTTGCCATGGTAATAGAATCTCTCAGCATCAGGACCACATCATCGCACTACAGCTGTAAATAACTGCGACATGTTTCTTCGACTGTAATGCCAAGACGAGCAGCACTTTAAAAGCTCCTGTTTTTTTCCTCTCATGATAACGGGACAAAAGCACCCGACATTTCTTTCATTTTGTTTCTTCTGTCTGTTGTTCCATAGACTTCGGTTTATTCATCTCCTCCCTACGACCGAACTGTGTAGTCTGTGAGCAGAATGTCGACAAACGGCATGTTTAAAAAATAAGATACGCAACTACAAGACTGGCTTATTCTCGCCTTTGGTGTACACTTTGATGTCTAGGTTTATTTACTTGTGTCTTTGGCTGTAAATATATTCAAAGTACCACTGTGTGTTCAGTCAACAGTCCCTCCCTCATGTGTAAGCCAAAACTATAAACTGAATTATAAAACTTGAAAGAGGCAGAAAATGCTCCGTAAACGCTGTCAAATATTTGTAAAGTTGTCAGGATTTTGAATAAAAGTATTTAAAATATTTCATGAATCGGAAACTGGAGTACAAACTTATTTTTTGGAACATTTTGCATTGTGTAATATACAGCATTTATATGTTGTATTGTCTCTATTACATTTCTGAATTAGAGATTGTTGAAATGAAGAACAGGTTTCTACAACTGTCCATCATCTGCTGAACTCTTCCGGCTTGTTTGGTTATCAGACCCAGTGCTGCTTTGCATACGGCTGCAGAGGAGCCAGTATTTTCATATATAAGTCTACACTAAGAACACCGGGCTGCTCTTTTGTCGCTGCTGTTTAGGAAAAGAGGGTTTCAGGTGTTAAAACAAACTATTAATGCATTAATGCAATTACTGAAACTGAAGCTTCATGCCTGCTGGGACTGTGCTGGATGAAACTATGGGAGTGAAGAACGGATCGGTGCTGCTGAAGGACGGACAACAGGAAACAGAAAGATGTGATTCCTTTTTCTCTTTTTCTGCTTCACATGCATGCATTTAAACTTCAAATGTTTTTAAAATACATTTTAACAAATTGTTCTCCGTAATATCATGATCTTAAAATGCTTTTCACTTTACACAGAGATCAAGTGCATCAAGTGGATTTTTGAAGTGCTTGCAATTTCCGTGTTTTATTTTTTACAGTTTTACTTGAAAATCATTAACTTGCATAAACTGTGTCAAGTAGGTTGTAGTAGAATACTGTTACTAATTATTATGTTAGCAGGTGAGTTCTTAATGAGCTGCTCATGATGCAATGATTAGTTTAAAGGCGGGCTGGTCAAACCTTTTTGATTGTGGGCAATTTATTTAAAAATATAAGGTGTCACTGCAAACAAATCATTGTTTCTGCACCATAAGACACCCCAAAAAAAGATTAACTATTATCACAAATTTCTGTATATGCCGCTTACTTAACTTAATTTAAATTAATTCAATACTTTTAAACTCTAATTCATTGCATGGTCTAAGTGTCACCTTAAAATATTATATTATTATATTATATTATGTTATGTGCAAATCTGTATATAAGTAAAGCTAAACCAGAAATTGACAAATATTGGTTATAGATATTGGATATTATTATAGATAAAAATGAGAATACATATGAAACAAAACTTAAGTCATACTCTCTAAACCAAACAAGAAATCTGTCTGAGTTGAATTCAAACACTATTCCTAAGCGTTACAAGATATGAAGCCAACGCTGATCTATAGAGGAAACCATGAAATGAATCTTTGTTACAGAAACGTTTCTTTCCTAAAACAAAATCCCAGTTATGATCCAAGATTTAATGTTTAGCTGTTTGGGTGAACTGACCCTTAGTGTAAATGTGCATTATAGTGATAAATCATCTCCTGTTTAAGTAACAGACTCTGTAAAGTTGAACTGTTGTTGTTTCTCAGGCTGGTTGAGTCGGTACAGAGAGCTGGCTCATTACTTCTCTCTGCTCTGCTTTCTGCTCGTCATCGTCGCTCTGCTGCAGACTCTCTGCTGTGAGTACGTCCTGATGGTTCTTTCTTTTTTAATACTGACTATAATGTGGAAACAGGTGCACGTTTGTATCGTGCATGATCGTTTTTTGATCGTCCCATTTCATCACAAGTACACTGAAAGGGCTGCACTTTAAAATGCATAATCCAACAAGTAAAATATCCTACGAAAATACAAGATTTTACATAATTTACAGTAAAATATAAAGTTCTGAAATGGATGCAGCCAACTTACAAGTCATATTTATTTAGCAAAAGGTTTTTATATTTTTCTTGACAATAAATCCAATAAAATGAACAAAACCAATGATGTGTTAATCCATCTCTCAATATGTTTTGACTTCTGTCGGTGGCTCTAAGCTCCAAGGCCATTGGTTCCTACTGAAGACGTGAATCTTTTAAAAAGGCTTCCAAATATGTTGTTAACTTTGTTTTTAAAAGTCTCAGTGATTTATTAAGACAGCTTGTCACTGTAGTTTTTAGGTTTTAGACACTAAAACAGGAGAAAATAGAGCATTTGTTGGGGACTACTTTCAGCGGCGGATGAATCCACATTTGGTGCTCTAGTGAGTTTTTGCTGTTTATGTGTTATTGAGTCAAAATAAACTAAAGTCTGTGTGTTCATGGTGATGAAGGAACAACAGTGAGCCTCATTAGTATTCATTAATATATATTGAATCGCATCATTCGATCTTTTCTTTGGATATCTTGAAAATGGTATGTTTATATATTTGAAAAGCCCTAAAAAACATCTGTCATATTCTTTACAGTCGTGCCATCACATTTTACCTCTGTCAGTCTGCTTTGTTTTTCTCCCACACCCATCCTTTAATACCCCGTATCCATGGCAACGGTTGATGTGACATAATTCTTCTGTTCTGTATGTTTTTTGATATTGCAGTGGTTCAGATCACCCTGGTGTTCCGGTCGCAGTCGACGCTGCAGGAAACCAAACTGAGAGACGCGACGCGCAGACTGGAGAAGCTCAACCAGTCCTATCACCTCCTGTTCTCCCAGTATCCAGCTCTGAACCAGTACTGCCCAGTGAGCAACTCCACCACCGGGGGTAAGCGCTCTGTGTGTGTAGGGGGTCAGGGCTGATGAGGA
This sequence comes from Anoplopoma fimbria, assembly GCF_027596085.1. Lineage (NCBI taxonomy): Eukaryota > Metazoa > Chordata > Actinopteri > Perciformes > Anoplopomatidae > Anoplopoma > Anoplopoma fimbria. Next base: position 22,059,147 of record NC_072458.1, read on the forward strand.
CCCGGGGTTTAGACCTCAGGAGGGAGGACATGTTTGGAAGGTTTTCTCCCGTAAGCACTTCTTCAAAGGGATGTTTGAGGGTTCAGACTTTTAGAGGTCAAGTTACAATTTCATGTCTACAAAATCTCATTCTGTATATAAATAACTCACCCTGTATTACCTTGAATTCTTAAAGAAAACTTTGTTTTTCTTTCATGGCATCATAGTGAACGGAGAAAGGTCTTGATGAACCACATCAACACATCAATTTGCAAAGATCCAAGACTATCCAAGATTCATTTCACGTCCCAAACTCATGCATGCTCACTAAAACCTTATTATTTAAAACACTTTGAATGTGCAGCTGTGTGCAGGAAGGGATTTAAATAGTTATGTGCAGTTTCTAAACGCAGCCCCTAATTACTTCAATTTATCAAGACTTTTCTCAGTTTTTGTGGAGACATGAGATAAAGTTTTCTTCAATAATCCCTGGTAACACTGGGTGAGTAACTCATAGATAATGATCAGGTTTTCCTTTAAGGCAATTAACTATAGTACAAATATTTGTGTGTCTGTGTATCTGAAAGAGAGAAAATCAAGAATTCAACATAGTATGCTTGTAAATTAAGTTTATTCGGTATAAACCTATGTTAAAGTAGCAGATATCAGCCTGCAGGCTTCATTCTAACCACAACAGCAAGTTTGTTTTTTGTTACTTTTTATATTTTAATTTAATGACCAAGCAAACCCAGTAGCAGCTTAACAGCCATGAATAAGTGTTTTTAAATTAAATTAAATCATGCAAGTTCAATGCAATTTTGCACTAAGATGGTTAGTTTTGGTGTTTGGTGCATTGTTGACTTGGCTAATATTTACATCAACTTTCCCACATCTGTAGACTTACATTAACACTTTCTTGACAACAGATCACATCTGTTTCACTTCACCAACTACTTGATTTAACTGTTTTTGCTTTTTGGTATCAAAGATAAATTAAATGCTAAGTTCTGTAAAAGTACAAGGATGACCCAAACTGAAAATCAACTTGGCATTTTCGGTCAATGTTGTCTGTTGAATGGTTAAACAAAAACAAATTATTTGCAGAAAACCGTTTGACCCATTGGCTCTGATTTGCATCGAGATTTGCAAAAGCGAACAAACCACAAACAGCTGAAGCGTGACCGTGTCAGCTATGACAGTTTCATTTACTTTTAAATTTAAAAAAAAGTCTTCTTGATTGTTTAAATTCATGCATGAAATGTCATGAAGCAGCCACGTGAGGATGTTTTCACATCTCTCAGCATTTCTGTTGTGTAAAGGTCATTTTGTAGTTTGAAGCAGATTAAAACTTACTCTCACAATATGTTATTTCATCCGTCTTTCTTTTCTGCTCCTCACCCAGACAGAGCGTGCAGACCCTGTCCGGCCGGCTGGACGCCTCAGGGACACAAATGCTTCCAGTTCAGTGTGGACAGGGCCGACTGGATCAGCAGCCAGTACCGCTGCATGGCACTGGGTGGCGCTGTGGCCACAGTCAGGACAGAGGAGGAGCAGGTGAACACACACACACACACACACACACACACACACACACACACACACACACACACACACACACACACACACACACTCTCTGTTTCTGCTCTGTTTTGTAATTTTCTACTTTTCTACATTCATTAAACACATTCTGATTAATTTTCTTAGTATATTTTATCCATTAATTCATTAAAAGTGTGTTTTTATTCCATCATATTACACATAACATCAGTGGAAGCTGCTTCTCTTAGTTTTGAAGCGTCTTACAGGGAACTTATATTCTGTCTGTCAACTTGTAAACATTTGAGATGCTTTCCCTGAATTAGCAGCTGTTGGGCAACGTGCACACACACACACACACACACACACACACACACACACACACACACACACACACACACACACACACACACACACACACACACACACCATCAGAGAGGGAAGTTAAGAATAGATTTAAGACCTCTATGAAATATGGAGACATCTGCATGAGCGCTCGCAGCCCGAGGTCATCTCAGGTTCTGTCGTTGACTTTTTGACTGTAAATGTATCATATTTTATGTTCTGGATGATGTTTCTGAATAAGATGTAAAAGGTTGGGTGATTTAAGGACAAGAGGGGGAGGAATTTAAATGTTTCTTTGCGTGTTTCTCAGGTGTTTCTGTTGAATAAGGCCCAGAGTCTGAGCCAGGGAGACTCGTACTGGCTGGGCCTCAGGAGCAGCAGTAGTGAGGAAGGCTGGCAGTGGAGCGACGGCTCCCCGGTGGAGAAAGGGACGGGGTGAGTGATGACAGGGGGAGGGGGGAGGAGGGTTGAACGGGGGACAAACGGGGCTCCTTAGGTGACGAGACACCGGACGCTGATCTTTATTCCTGTAGCTTGAGAGTTTGGTCACGAGGATGGAAACTTGAGATTGGAAGATATTTAAAAATATATATTGTGTGCACAAAATGATGATTTTAAATCCCCCAAAAAATAAAGGAAAACTGCGAAAGTAGAGTTCACAAATAAGATGACATTGAAGGAAAAAATAACACAATTAAATACATAAATGAAAAGGTTGAAATAAGAAGCACCAGCAAGAAAAATGTCTTCAAAAAGGAAACAAATGCATGTAATATATATTTTTTAAATGTAACAACAACATGTTTTTTGCTCAGTGGGTTTCTTTTGGCATCTGGGATTTTTTTTTGTTAAAATTGCTTTAATCATTTCAATTCAAATCTATGTGGCTACATTTGTATGAAAGTGTGAAAGAAAACAATGTTGCAAAGGTATAAAAATAAAACAAAGTACAAAATGATATGTATATAAATATTAACATAACATTACAATTGTTGTATAATAATAAATATGCAGTAATTCAATTACATTTCAACTAACGTGTGTGTGTGTGTGTGTGTGTGTGTGTGTGTGTGTGTGTGTGTGTGTGTGTGTGTGTGTGTGTGTGTGTGTGTGTGTGTGTGTGTGTGTGTGTGTGTGTGTGTGTGTGTGTTTGGGTCATTATTTAACTGTTTCCTTTTATTTGAAGCATAATTTCAGATCATAATATCGACATCATCCTCACGCTTTGCATATAATGTGATTACATTCTCCTCACATGGGAGGGGATTGATTTAAAGTGGGCGGCTGTTTTAATTTCATGATGCATTTTCATGTGGGGGAGTAGTGGTTGCCATGGTAACAGATTAAAGCCTGTGTTTTTATTTTTGGGGGATTTTTGTTTGTTTTTTCCTCCCTGCAGGTTTTGGGAGCGTGAGCCCGATAACACAGAGAACAGGGAGCTGTGTGGTCGACTCACACCGGGAGGAGACTACAGGAGGAGCTGGTTCTCCTACAGATGCTCCAACCTGCTGAGGAGGATCTGTGAGAGGAGGCAAGCTACTCTACAGTGAGAGGAGAGGAGAGGAGGAGAGGAGGAGAGGAGAGGGAGAGGAGAGGGAGAGAGGAGAGGAGGAAGGAGGGGAGGAGGAGGGGAGAGGAGGGGAGAGGAGAGGAGGGAGGGGAGGGGGAGGAGGGGAGGAGCAGGGAGAGGAGAGGGAGGAGGAGGGAGGAGGAGGGAAGGAGGAGAGGGGGAGAGGAGGAGGAGGAGAGGAGAGGAGGGGAGAGGGGGAGGAGGGAGAGGAGAGGGGAGAGGGAGGGAGAGGAGAGGAGAGGGAGAGGAGGGAGAGGGAGAGAGGGAGGAGGGAGGGGGAGGGAGAGGAGAGGGAGGAGAGGGAGGGAGAGGGAGAGGGAGAGGGAGGGGAGGAGGAGGAGAGGGAGAGGAGGAAGGAGGGGAGGAAGAGGGAAGAGGGAGAGGGAGAGGAGGGGAGAGGAGGGAGGAGGGGAGGAGGGAGGGAGGGGAGGAGGAAGGAGGAGGGGGAGGAAGGAGGGGGAGAGGAGAGGAGGAAGAGGGAGGAAGCAGGGAAGAGGAGAGAGGAGGGAGGGAGGAAGGAGGGGAGGAAGCAGGGAAGAGGGAGGGAGAGGAGGAGCAGGGAGGGGAGAGGAGAGGAGAGGGAAGAGGGAGAGGAGAGGAGGAGGGGGGAGGAAGAGGGAAGAGGAGAGGAGAGGAGGAGAAGGAGGGGAGGAAGCAGGGAAGAGGAGAGGAGAGCAGGGGAGAGGAGAGAAAATGAGACAAAAAAGGAGGGGAGGAAATCCAGATTAGTAAGAAACAATTGAGAGTTGTGCAACTGTATTAAACCTTTATGTGCACTTGATTTAAATATATGTTCTGTCATAATAATAATTATCATATAAAAAACTTAATAAAAAATCATTCTTATTCATTGTATTTATTTGTCTTTACTCTTTTGGTTTGTTTTATTTTTATTATTATTATTTTTTGTTTGTTTGTTTGTTTGTTTGTTTGTTTTACAGGAATCAAACTCGATCAACAATCATTGGTATTTGATTAAACCTTCAGGAAATGTGTCTTTCCATAACTTAAGTCCTTAATAATTACCATTTTTGAAAATAATAATAATAATAATAATAATAATAATAATAATAATAATAATAATAATAATAATAGGGGTAGATAAACTGCAAAAAAAACAAAAAAGCTTTAAATGGGAATGTATTAAAAAATAATATACAAGCAATAATATATCCACACAATAATAATTATCTTGATTATCCAAAACTCATATAAAAGCACACAAGAAAGTCACAACTATGTACACTTACTAGCTTTGTCACCGAGCGTTCAACCACATTTTTGTTTTGCTTTCGGATTTCCTGTCTTACTATTTTCAAGGTAAAGAACAAACTTTAAGGCTCAATATTTAAGCAGATGAGGTAATATATAACATATTTTTAATGCTTTATTTGAAAGCAGAGTAGAGGCATTTAAACATTAGGCTACATTCATCCTCACAATCATCATTATCATCATCATCATCATCATCATCATGAATAGAAAAGCTTGTCAACAGCTCCTCTGTCATCCTTGGTAGTTGTACCTCCTCAGAGTGTCCACCAGATGGCGCTGCTGCCTCTTTAACCAATACTTGAAACGTCACCCCTTTTACCCAACATGCACTGGAGTCAGCAGCTCTCCAGGTCATAGGTGCTGATATTATAGGGGAGTTTCTCCGTGGAAGGTAAACTGACTCTCTTATGAATAACATGGTGTCTGCTTCTGCAGTTCTTTGTTTAATATATGCTATTTAAATATATTGAATTAAAGTCATTTATGTGTTAATATCTGACAAACAGGAAGACATAAAGAACCTCCATTAAATCATAAGAAAACCTTCAGTGATCTGTAACGTTATAAATAACTATTGCCATCATTTTTAATAATGGATATTTTAAAACCTGCATTAATGTTTTTCTTCACAAACATCTTATTGTTGGTTTATAGAATAATGACTGACTCATGGCTCACATTAGATGAACTCCATTTGGAAAAATGGTGTTTTTAATATTTCTCCTGTTTATGCTTAATAAAGACCTCTTTGAGATAAATGAAAGGTCTCTAACTAGTTAATATAGTCATGTGGTAAATTCGGCTTCCAACACAGTTACTAAACAGTGATAAAGAAAAAAGGAAAAAAAATGGAACGATCCAGTGTTTGACAGTGTGTTTGGTATGAAAATGTCCTCTCTTGTACTGCAGACACTCTGTCTCCACTGTGTCCACTCACTGGTCCCAGTTCAGAGAGGCTCACACTCTGCTGGTTCTCTGCAGAAACCCAGCAGCCTGAAGATGGAGGAGAAGATCAAGAACTACAGGACTGCTCCGTTCGACGCCCGCTTCCCCAACACCAACCAGACCCGCAACTGTTTCCAGAACTACCTGGGTAAACAACAGTACATGTCCCCAAGATGTAGAGTTTATCTGCATGTTGTCTTGTGTCCCACAAATACTGGGCATCGCCTTCATTTCCTTTCATGCTTAATCCAACCTGAACTTGTAGAGATGGACACAGGTCACATCTACCTCAGAGTCACTTTGCTTTTCTCTTAAGCTCTTTTAACACCTCACCATATTGTTGAATGTGTAAATGGAAGAGCTTCAACTGAAAGAAAGTGGACATTCTCACTCATTTGCATTGTTTTTCATCATGATTATCTTATCATGTGTTCACACAAAGGCACTTCTGTGCTGAGCCTTTCCACTGTCGTCATACTGGACTTCTTGTCCTGATAAGAGATAAATAAAGGGCTGAGTTTACAAAGCGAGCTAGATATCTTTATCTTAGTCCCAAAATGTATTTTCTCAAACATTTGTTTATACCTTCTCATTTCATATACTCTTGAGTATCTTTCTCTGCAGAATAAAAATGTTCCTGCTGAATATCTACCAAATAATTTCAAATTTGTTCAAGTAAAAAAACATCTGTACTCTAGTATTGAAATGAAAGCCGTGTTGCGGCCGTAGGAGCTTGAACTCATCATCGTTTCCTCCTCCAAAGAGGAGGAGGATTGTGGGTTCGGTTCGTTTGTTTGTCGGCGGGATTTCTGGCCCAATTTTCAGGAAAACTTGGTGGAAGGAAGAACCCTTTCATTTTTTGAGTGAATCCAAATCTTGGAGATGCAAAAAAAAAAAATAGTAGCTGCAGTGCTTTGTGAAACTACTGCCCTCTACACAGACAAAACAAAAAGTGTAATACGTTTCTTTCATGATTGACATAATATTAAGTATGGATTTTAATCTTCATATCCACTGTATTTAAGTCATAAGAAGTGCTGATTCTTTAAGTATGTGTAGGACTAATGGTCCCTTTTCTTCTTCTGCTCTGTTTTTTTCTGCAGATTTCCACAGATGCAACAAAGCTCTGTCCGCCAAAGACCAGGACACGGCTCCCTGTGAGTGGTACCAGAGGGTCTACAAGAGCCTCTGCCCCATGAGCTGGGTACGAATCCATCCTCTTAACAACTGATGTTATTAATCATAACTACACAAAAGTCTCTTATTCTATTTCTAATTTACCTTAAGCACAAAAGCTTCCCTCTTGATGCAGGTTCAGAAATGGGACGAGCAGCTGGAGGCGGGAAGTTTCCCCGGAAAGATCTGAACGGACTCATTCCTCCGTCTCCATCTGAGTATCTTCATGTGAAGCATCCGCTCTTTCTGTACAGAAGCGACTAAATAAATGATATTATGTTCATGTAAACGTTGTTGTGTAGTTGTCCTGCTTTGTATTTGATATTGAATCTCTTCTCAACATCATAAAATACCAAGAAGATTAGAAAATAAGAGCTTTGAATATGTGCATTAAAGCTGTTTTCTTTTATTTTGAAAAGTGACAGCAGTGTAACATTTAATATGGCCCCGTGTCTCCACAGTTTAGTTAAATGGCCAGACATTATATATTCATGTTGTCTTTATTCAGCAAATGGTCAAGACCACTTTTGTTCACACTGGCAGCCTGACAAGATGCGAAACACATGCTGATATAGATTTATGAGCTCAAACGAAACGCAAAGTTGTTTTTTAAATATTAAAGTAGTTGAGGTATCGGCGAGGCGGAGAAACAAACTTTTTTCACTCTTTTATTTGAGTGTTTAATGGTTTTGTTTCCTTGATATTGATGTGAATGTAAGTTAATGTCTGTAAATTTGTCAAGAAAGCGAAGAAACTAACGAGTAGATTTTGACACATTTTGCGTTTTTTGTTTACAAAAATATGAGACGGAAGAAGGCAAACACATGGGCTAAAGAGAGAAGTTAAAAATGTAAATCAAATTACTTATTATTTATTCAGCTTAAAATCCCAAAGCTGCATCTGAGGGCTTCATAATATTTACAAAACACAAAACACTCCATCCTTTGACACCATTTGCATAAGAAAAAGTTATATTTTGTGCTTTTTTTAAGTACAATTACAATATGGGGGAAAACATAAACAGGCAATGCAACTTAAACAAAGTACACTCATTATTTTTAAAGAAATTGCACCTCAAAACTCCACCACTTTCGAGTCAAATGCAATCGAATATATTCAACTTTATTGAGACAATGAAATGCAGTTTAGCATCTAAGAAGTGAAAAAACGTCACATTTTAGGTTAAAAAACTATATTGATTATATCAAATGAACTTCACAGAAGATTTAGTTTGCTCTCACAGTATGTATCAGCCATGTGGACTGTGAAAACCTAAAATAAATGTTTATTCTTGACCTTAAAAGAAATACTCTAAACCCATTCTGTTAGATTATAATAATGCTAAATTGATTGCATAATCTTTCTACACAACCCTCTATGATGCAACATCACCTAAAGCCTCTGTGTCACCAGCAAATCACAAGACTGTCAGAACTGCAGCGTGAGCATAATTTGATACATCTGGATTTTATTTCACATTATTATGGACCGCCGCCTCGTGTTAGGAAGAAAAAAAGAAATGTTAAAAGTAATCAATTCTACAACTGGAGCATCATCTGACCCGTTGCCTCGGCGACGCACCGCGTTGCATCAGCATCCGCAGCATCAGCACCACCCAGCAGCTCCTGTCAAGGTCGCCGGCGAGAGGCATCATGGGAAGGCGAGGGGGGGGGAGTGGAGGACCCTTTAGGGACCCTCCTACTGCGCATGCGTCGACCAAGTAATCGTGATAAAGGCAGCAGCCATAATGGGAGATGGACGCCGCCTCTCCTCACGGGATGCGGTGATGATGCACATGACTCACGCATTTCTGCACGCAGAAGCGGGAGGGGAGGGGAGGGGTCACGTCACGGCATCCCAGCATTGCAGTTTGTCATAGGTTGATGGGAGAGGACGGAGGGGCAACGACATATGATAAATAATCAACACATTTGCGTGCGTTTTTTTGTTTTTGCGTGCTGAGCTGCTCCGGTGTGAGACGAGCATAAAGGGAGGCAGGACTCTGCTGCAGATCACACAGGGTCGTCTCTGCTCTGCCCCAGGTGAGTCACCGTATTGTTCAGTGTTTGTTTGTGCTGCTTTGATGTGCATCAACCTCGTGTGTGCTCCAGTTTGACCGACATCCCAAAAACATAAAGAGGTGAACTGACAATGAATCATCTGCATGCATGCTCCCATCTGCTCCCAGCAGACCACATGACAGTAAAAACACTGTGCAATAATAGTTAAAATAGTTTTGTTCTGTCTGTAAATATTATATTTCAGTTATTGTGTTTTTCTACTGTTTTTATTGCTTATTTATAATACTATGTCTCTTGTGTGCACTTTACTCTCTGCTGCTGTAAGCCTGCACATTTCCCCACTGCAGGACTAATAAAGGATTATCTTATCTTATCTTATCTTATCTTATCTTATCTTATCTTATCTTATCTTGTCTTTATGGCCTCTGTGGAATGCATGATGTCGGTGATGAGTGATGAGGGGCTGGTACCACGGACAGCGCCTAAACTGGTTTGTTCCTTTTGCTGCAGCTGAGAGCGCCGGCGGGCGGGTCCTGCAACGTTTTTCTTTTTCAACCACCACCTGAAGATCTGCTCACTGCATCCTCATCAGTTGGAGTATCAAATCCTCTGATACCCAGCAAGATATCAGAAGATGGAAGAACAGGCAAGTGGTCTTCTTTTCTCATAGTTTCTGTTTGAGATGGTTTTGTTGGATTTCTGCTCCAGATCTTGTTTTTTTCTTTAAATTAAATGGTTTTTTTTTACTGTTTCATCTCCAGAGTTCACTGGAGTTGTGATGTGTGAATAATGCATAGTGTGTTAGCAGAGTTTCTACATAATGTGAGAGCTGCGTGGGCGGCGTGACTCTATATTTGTACCGTTATAACTCTGTGAGTCACCCAGGAGCACTGCTGCAGATACCAGACACATCATGCCTTCTATATGTTTGTGGTGGTTTTCATTGTGCATGATTGATTTTTGACTTGTTGTGCCTGTGTGTGCTCATTAGTTTTGGTTTACTAACTGCGTGTATGTGAGAAACAGATAAGTGACGAATATTTATGAAGACCAAAACAAGAGACAGAGGAGAAAAAATCATTTTATTTTCCTTTAAATCAAGCATGCAGCTCGGGATGCGGACCCAGATTTAGGATTGTATTTGTTTTTAAAGAAGGATCTAGGTAAGAAAAGTAACATTGGAAGATATATTGGTTCAAAACATGAACTTTTTCTACAAAGATAGATTAAAAAATATCTTAATCAAATATTTCTAAAAGCTATACGATAGCAAACATTATTCCCCGATGCAAAACATCACTAAAAGCACTTGATTTGATGATAAATACATTATTGAGAAGACTTAGACTGTCGTTTCTATTATTGTAGTTGCAGAAAATAGTCCCAGAATGCAATGCAGCTACAAGACGCCTCTTCACAACTGAAAGTCAGCAACAGACAAACGTTCACACCCTTTCTGTCTTTAAAGGAACTGTAGAAAATCTAATAAGAAGTATAACATCTATTTATTGATGTCTGTGATTTTTCACTGGTTTTACATGTCTTATTGTCTATGTGAATGTATATATTTATCCTTTTTTCTGTCTGGATATGTGTGTTTTTCTCTCTCTGCTGTACTCAGGTCTCTCCTGCAAAATATATATCAATCTTATTACAACTTTCTGTTAAAATATATCAAGAAGAAGTAGATGATGCAGAACATGGAGGTAGACTGAAGTGCATGATTGATATTTTAAGATTGATTGATCAAAATCAGGACTAACATCTCTGAAAGTTTGCTGAAAAATCTACGTGAAATATTTTATCGTTAATCAAGTATTTAAGCATTGATTGACTTAAATTGTGACTTAAAAGTGATTTAAGCTGTAAAATTGAGGTTTGTAAACCATCATTTTTTTCTTAAGGTCAAATTCAGTGGGAAGTAAAATCACAAACATGACCCCACCATCTCTCCTACATGGGAGCAAGACTTTATAGATGTGTTTTAGTCTCTTTTTGTTGTGTTTATGTGTCTTTTTGTGGTTCTTTTGTGTCACTTTGTAGTTTTGTGTCTCTTTATTTGTTATTTTGTCACTTTATAGTTGTTTAGTATCTTTGTATTTGTATTTTCTCCATAGTTGTTTTGCACCTTTTTGCAGTTGATTTGAGTGTCTTTGTAGTTTTGAGTCTCTTTGTTGTTATTTTGTGTGACTTTGTCATTGGTTTAGTTTTTCTGTAGTCACTTTTTCTCTGTAGTTGTTGTTTTTTCGTCGTTTTGAGTCTCTTTGGGGTCACATTGTGTCTCTTTGCAGCTGTATTGCATCTCTTTGGAGTTTTTTTGGTCTTTTTGTGTCACTTTGTATTAGTTTCAGGATTTTATGGACATTTTGAGTCTCTTCCTGGTTGGTACGTGACTCTTTGAGTGACATTTTGCTGGTGAAGGCCAGGCGGTTTGGTAGACCCGTTCAGAAATCCATCCATGCTCTGAATGTAGTTTAGTAGTAAATTTATTTCCACAAATGTGTGTCATTGTATTGGTGTGTGTGTATTCCGTACATTCATCGTCCTGTCGTGCTCTGACTCGGCGTCCTGTTCTCACGGCTCGTGCGCTGAATATTGACGAGCTCATCAATTAACGACCCTCACGTTAAAATCCAGCCTGAAACGTTATCGACCGAATCGGCCAAAACAGCTCGATGCGTTTACCCTTCATCCTTGTTTCACTCCAAAGTTGAGCTGATTGTCTCACTGCTGGCTGGATGTAGGTCACATGTTGTCACCGTGTGTGTGTGTGTGTGTGTGTGTGTGTGTGTGTGTGTGTGTGTACACCATTGCAGTACACTGTAGTGTATCTTTTGTTATTGTGTGAGACCCTGCCGCATGTGTGCGTGTGTGCATGCGTGTCGTGCTGCGGTTACTTTCAGCCTCTGTCAATAAAAAGCTCTCACCTCCAGGCTGTTGCCATGGAGACGAAGGAAGGGAGGGAGGCAAGGGAGCCATATGGACACTTGTGGTCTGACGGAGGGGAAAAAGCAAAAGTGAGAGAGCTTTATTAAGGCAATAAGAAAGATGACGACGTTGTTAGATTGTTTTTCCATGTGCAGACTTTGTGAAATATGTGCGTGAAAGCTTAAAGGCCACATATACACGATTTGAGGATGGAATTGTGTCAACGTGACACCGGTTACCATAGCAATGCAGCATCTGTTCAGCAAATGTGGGCGCTGCAACAGGCGGCCGACAGAGAAGTTTGTCAGGAGCTTAACTACATCCCTCATGAAACATTCCTAGATTTCTGTTGCTGTTTCTGCTCTTCTTCAAACATCAAATCTATGATAGACAGATTGATCTGAATGAAAAATATGTCAACATTTATAAGATCAAAGAGGATTTGAGCTGTTTGAACAAAGGATTTGTCACCAAAATACTACAAAACTACTGATATTCTATAACTCCATTGCACCTCACAGATTCTGAAAAATTGTAGACATAAATGTAAACGTGTCACTAAAAAGCAGCTGTATTGCATTCGGCCCACACACTGATGTAATCGATCCGCATCAGAGACTTTTAGGCCGCCGTCATGTGACCGTTCAGTTCTACTGAGTCACTGTGACTTGACAAAAAAACAGAGACGGACACAGTCGATGAGGGAGAGAGAGAGAAAAGAGGAAGGTGAACTTATACAGCTGAGTGTGTGTGTGTGTGTGTGTGTGTGTGTGTGTGTGTGTGTGTGTGTGTGTGTGTGTGTGTGTGTGTGTGTGTGTGTGTCTGTCTGTCACGTGGATGCTGTTTACTGTATTCTCAGGCCACAATCAGCTGCATTTCTCGTGACGCTCTCAGGGCTCTTTCCTCTCCGTCTAATTTAATTAACTAAAGTGATGATGATGATTTCAGACGGATGATGAAGTTAATTTGTTAAAGTGTCTACGTCAAAAGAATTTGAAATTGATTACACAGCTCTGCGGACTGAGTCTGGAAAAAAAGAGTCCTTTGGTCTTATCTCTATAAACTAAAGTTAACTGAGGTTTCTAGCATAAATGGTTCTTGTTACAATACATATGATTGTATCATGTGTTTACTTAATCTCTTCTGTTGAAGCGTGGATATATGTTTTTATTCTGTTCCATTTACTGATGTGTTGTTTTGTTTTGACGTTTACCAGACGTGTAACTTGTTGCCTCCTCGGCCAGATCACATGTGAAAAAGAGACTTTCTCTGGTTGAATAAAGGTTAAATAAAGAATAAAATAAAAAAGGAAATTATAGCACCTAGCATTAAGGCGGGGCGATAAGTAGAAAATCAAATACCAAAATACTTTTTGACCGGATAACTTGATATTGATATTTACACGGCATTGTAGATTTAACTATTGGTGCTTTCAGACAATATTAGCACAATAAAACATTTGATATATAATGATCAGTAATGAGGATTTTTTGACTAAGTGGAAAATAATAGAATAGAATAGAACTGCTAGAACAGTCTGGTAAATTCAGAAAATTACATCCTTTCACTGTAAAGCAGCCTTTAAGATCAGGAAATCAGGAACTTTTCAACAACATTGTTTTATATATTTCCCAGGCATATCGTACATCTTTGGACCCAGACCCAGACTGAATGCTATCAATTAATTCACGAGAGAAAGTGTAAACCTTTTAAAGGCAGAAGTCTCTATTTTAGATACTGAGATCCACAAAAACAAGAGCAGACAACAGTCCCTTTGCAGACACACTCAGATACATGTAGCAGCTTTTAGTCTGTGTTTGCCTCCCTGGATTATTGATCGCTCGTAAATGTCACCTAAATCCTCAGGGAACGTTTTCAGGGAACAAATGCAAAACAGAGAAGATTTAATTAACCTTGAGGGCTGGAAAACATCTTGGTTTTTAATTTACCAGATAAAGGCAAACAACTGGGATGTTTACATGGCGAAGACTATCACTGTTACCATGGAGATGTCAACTAGTGACTGACATCCACCTGCTGCAGCTTTGTTTCAGGCATAAACTAACATGTCAGACGTGCAAAATGTGGTTTCTTCCTCCACCTCATTTGTTATCGTAACATATCAGTACGCCTCCTGGTGTGTTGTCACATATTTAAAAGGTGTCATTACTCATCTCACGGCTCGCTGGTTCAATTCAAGGCTTAAACAGGGAGCTTTTGGGATGTTTGAGGAGAAATGAATGGGACATTTTCACAACCAGGGTAATGTGCTTTCCTTTTAAATCCATCTACTTGCTATCATCCTGAGCTTCTCAGCTGTTTCCAATCACTCGTATACATAATTCCATTTTGACCTTCAAATCATTTCCCCATCTGTCTCTCTCTCTCTCCCTCTGATTGGTCCTCGGTGGCCGACGCCCACCTTCTGTACAGTGAATCCTGAGAAGTGCAGTCTATGCTAATATCATCTGACCTCGCTGTGAGGTTGTCGTACCAAGGGCAGTGGATCACCTGAGGCCCGTCCAGGTCTCCGTACCGTCTCATATAACAGCCGCACATTCTGCCGCGTCAGCAGCGAACTCCTTTTATTACTGACTTACAGACATCAGCAGAAAGCAAAGACACGGTGGCCTATTTTCTGCTGCTAGGACCCAACTTATTGGATAAATCAAGCATTCAATAATCTTTGACCTTTATTGACCTCCAGTAACTACACTTGAAGTTTGAGGAATCATGATGTCTTTTGATAGACCGTTGTGTCCGGCCCATTGCATGCTGGGATAGACTCTGTCTCCCAATGACCTTGAACAGGATGAGCAGTTTGGAAAATAGAAGAACGGCTAGGTGGAACATTGAACATGATATTTATGCAGTATTCAGTATCTAGTCTGACTCATTAACCCTTTATCTGACTGAGGATTGACAGAGTTCCAACTCTACTTAATGATAGTACCCTGTGTTGTTTATTGTTAAATCCACTGAAATGTCCGTGGTGCTAAAGAAGCAGAAGGATCTGTAATCAAGACTTTATCTCTGTTTCCTTAAACTTCTTTTTAAGGGGACCCACTTTTTGAAAATGACAAACCAGTGAAACTCCGTAAATAAACGTTCCTGATAACCAGGAACCACTCTGCTGCAGCTGTATGGACATTGTTTGACCTTAAACACCAGCTTCGATCTGCTCTCTGAAAACAGGAAGCTTAAAGGATTGTCAGACACACAAAAAGAGTGATGAATCATGCTTATGATCTGTTAAATTCTACTAGAAAGTGCCATTTTCCCACAGGGGTAGAACAACAAACTGTCATATTTCTGTGGTAATATGTCCAAGTTTAAAAACAGACCTTTAATCGTGTGTGTGTTTGTGTGTGAATAGGTGTGGCGTATTGTAAAGTGCTTAAGATATTTAAATGTATTCTGTTTAACATTAACATAACTTTTTATCCAAGAAAAGTTAGATTTCTTTTCATTAATGCCCTGTCTCATAATCATTTTCCATTTTACGGTCCTAACTTCCCTCTGGGATCACATAATTATTATGATCTTATTTTAGTGAGTTAGAAAGTTCTCCTGCTGTCTTGCTCATTATTTTTATTATTATTTCTATATATAATATGATTATTGACCTGTTTTTTTTTCTATTTCCCTGCTGTGTTAAACAACTTTTGGTATTTTTGCACAGATGGTCTCGTAGTTCGAGGACACATCTCCAACTTTTTTATGTACTTTTAATGATAAATTAAGAAAAATGAAAAAAACAAATTAGTAATGAAAAACTATTTTAAGAAAGACATGTTTATGTTATGGATTCTGGTCAGTGTGCAAAAAGCTGACTTAGAAAATGCCAAAAGCTCATCGTTACTTCCTACATGAATGCACCTTATGGATGCTCACTGAGGGTCAGACTTTAAAACATCTGATCGTCATGACGACAGCAGCGACTCCTTTGATACTCACCTTGATTTCATTACGTAGAGATGAATCGATGGCGTTATGGTGGCCGGCTCTGAAATAGGAGCTGCTGGACGGCTTTATTATTGAATTCCATCTGCATTTAGCTGATTTATATTCGAGGGAAAAAAAACTAAAAACAATTAATCAGAGAAATAGTTGCTTTAGTGCAGTGTGCAGGGACTCAAAGAATTACATTACATTACATTACATTACAGTCACTTAGCAGACGCTTTTATCCAAAGCGACTTACAGTCAGTAGTATATTACATATCATTCACCCATTCACACACTGATGACAGGCTACCATGCAAGGTGCCACCATCAGACTCTAACTAACATAAAGTACATTTCAGTTTTGATATGTAGGTTTTATAGAAGTTTTTTGGGGAGAAACTTCAGGTGAATAGGGTAAAAATAAAAAATAAACTAATAGATGCCTCCAAGACACTTACCCAGCCGATTACTGACATTAAGACAATTAATGACAATTTTTTGTATTACAAGTTTGATGTTAACTTATGTAAATCATGCATTCTCTTATTAAATATATTTCCAGAACATAAATCTGTACTTTGGATGAAGCCAGGTTCAAAATCTACAGACGAAATACAGACAAAGTAGTAAAATAAACAATTAAATGTGTTTTGGGGATATTTGATTTCCACAAGTCGGAAAAAAGACACAAAAATAGACCAAAATCTCAAATTTGACCAGTGCCTGACAAACAATTAGTTTTTTCTGGGGCGTCTTACCTTAATAGTTTTCACTCAACTCTTTATGCATGAAATATACTCTGATGTTTACATGAAATACATAAAGAGCCGATGTGTCTATCCAGTATAAATATGATGAGTAATCTCGTGTGGCTGCATTTATGATCTGATATTAATGTTTATGCGTCACTGACCTGTCTGCCGTCAGCATCACAGTTTTATTGCATCTGTATTCCGGCCGCAATTACGGTAAATCTCATTATGAGCTCAGGTTTCATGTTTGTTATTATGTCTCTCTCTCTCTCTTTGCCTCCTTCCTCCATCTTTCCTTCTATCACCACACCTGTCTCCATTTTGTGTTTGCTCTCTCCATTCTGCCTCTTTTCCTCTCCTTCCTGACATTTTCTCCTCCTTCTCCTCGCTGCAGCAGAAGCAGGTAACGGGTTATCTCCTGTTCTCCCTCGGCACCGCTGTCATCGGCTCTCTGCAGTTTGGTTACAACACCGGAGTCATCAACGCTCCGGAGCAGGTTGGTGATCAGCTGCACACAGTCTGCACCTTAGCTTCTCCAGATGTGAACAGCAGGTACTTATAGAGGTAAACATTTGCAAATCATGCGATGTGAAGTCAAACAACTCAACTGGTGTGAGATGTCTGACACTAAAATAAAGAGCTTAGAATTGGATTATTGGAGTACAAAAACATATTTAAAGATAAAGCTTAAATACCTACCTAATTCTGCTTCTACTGACGATACTACGTCTTATATTGACGCTACTACTTCTTCTTCTGACAATACTTCAACTTCTACTGACGATACTACTGCTTCTACTGCAGTACAACGTCTTATACTGACGATACTACTTCTTATTCTGACAATACTACTTCTTATACTGACGATACTACTTCTTATACTGACGATACTACTTCTTATACTGACGATACTACTGCTTCTACTGCAGTACTACGCCTTACACTGACGATACTACTGCTTCTACTGACGATACTTCTGCTTCTACTTATAGTACTAATTCTTCTGCTGACGATACTATTTCTTCTACTGATGATGCTACTGCCTTTACTTACAATACTACTTCTTCTATTGACGATATTACTGCTTCTACATACAATAGAACTACTGTTATTGCTATACCACTTCCATTCAATACTTATACTTCTACAGCTTAAACTTTTATATATTCTGCCAGTACTACTAGTACTACTAGGACTGTTACTAACGCTACTTCTGTTTCATCTGCTGCTTTACTACAATGCCACCACAGCAAACTTCAAGTTAGGACATTTTTTGAGACCATGATACTCATTTAGCAGCTGAATAAAGTGACAGACCGCTAGAAATAAAAACTGACTACATTTTGAAGATTCAAAGCTGTTTCTCCCAACTTTCAGCCCTCGTGCTAAGCTAAGCTAAGCTAATCGACCTCTGCTGACCTCAGTGCACTTCTACCTTTAAATACAGGAAAGATTTATCCCTTTATTCATCTGTCTTTGCCACCAGAAACTCCGATCCTTCTTCAACGATACCTGGGTGGAGCGTTATGGCGTGCCCATCACCCCAGGGGTCTGCACCATCGTCTGGAGCGTCTCCGTCGCCATCTTCAGTGTGGGCGGCATGGTGGGCTCCTTCAGCGTGGGCGTCATGGCAAACCGATTTGGCAGGTAGGGAATGAATGTCTGAAAAGTCACAGGTAGAAATGTCTGGGGCGGCTGTGGCGTAGTGGAGAGTAAGGTAGTTCTCCAATCAGAGGGTCGGTGGCTCGATACCCGGCTTCGGCAGTCGATGTGTCCTTAGGCTTGCCATCGGTGTGGACTGGATGTTGCATGAATGTTAGTTAGAGTCTGATGGTGGCACCTTGCATGGTAGCCTGTCATCAGTGTGTGAATGGGTGAATGATATGTAATATACTACTGACTGTAAGTCGCTTTGGATAAAAGCGTCTGCTAAATGACTGTAATGTAAATGTCTGTTTTGCATCTTAATTATCAGGGTTTTTCTGGGACATATTCAATGTCATTATTCAGTTTTTCTTCGCTCTGGGAGTTTTGTTTTTCCTTTCATGGCTCTGTGTATTTCCTGTGTGATTCAGCTGAGCTCTCACAATCCATTAGTCCTAATGGAGCTCATGGAGCGTGTCTGTCTTTAAGCCCGCTGCTCGGCTCTAATGTCCCCTCATTCTTACATTTTCCTCTGAGGTTTACCATCAGCATCAACTAACAAATTCACAGTGGACACACATTGGGCTCTTTCCCACTATTGTTTGCACACTAAAAATTTAAAAGAACAACAAGGAGTTCAGAATTGAAAGGATTACTTTAGCATTTGGGCAAAGTACACTTCTTTTCGACTAGCTTAACTTAGCATAAGGACTGAAAGCAGGGAGAAACGACAAGTCGGTCTCCATCCAATGTTTGTGTCAAATTAAACAAACAAGATACAGTGTGTCTAGTGTCAGGCTAGCTGTTTCCCTACGCTTCAAGTCTTTATGCTAAGCTAAGCTAATCGCCTTCCACTCTAGCTCCATACTTAAGGGCCAGTGTGTAGCATTGAGGGTGATCTATTGGCAGAAATCCATATGCCATCTGTGTTTTTACATTTTTGAGACGGCTACCTACACGCTTGGCACACGGGAGAAGTTTTAGTTTGTTGCAATCTGCAACCTCACCACTAGATGCTGCTAAATCCTGCACACTAGATGTTTAATGCCCAGACTTGAGATTCTTGTATTAGTGTCTTATTCTCCAAAAGAGTGCAAAATAAGCTAAAAGAAAATTATCTGTATTCCTATAAATAGATGTAGCTACAACAAAAATACAGAAACATTTGTTGACAGAAAACAACAAATAAAAGACAGATTTCCTGATATCCTTCATCTTGACATTCAAGGTCACACACTCACACATGAACCCACATCAACCCACATTGCCCCGTACAACTGCACTATATCTGTCAATGAACTAATTAGACAGGAAAGCAGCTGACATTCACATACACTCAGGCAGGTCAATCAGTCCTGACACCACAAATAGAAATCCTTCAGTTAATCAATGAACTCGACACGAACCATCTTCCTTAACCACAAACCTCTCTGCTGCTCTCCCAGCCTTGTATCATGACAAGGCTGTTTTGTGTCTCTCAGGAAGTCAATAAGGAGTGTTATTCTTGGTGGATACAAAAATGAAATGCATCCACGTTACTTAGCAGCAGTCAGAGCAAGTGAATGAAAACTTACTGTTGGTTTTGTTGCCTAAACCTAACTGTTGTTGGTTTTGTTTACTCCTCCTCCTCTTCCTCCTCCCTCCTCCTCCTCCTCCTCCTCAGGCGTCGCTCCATGTTCCTGGTGAACTGCCTGGCGGTGATCGGCGGCCTCCTCATGGGCTTCTCCACCATCTGCTCCTCCTATGAGATGGTGATCGCCGGTCGCCTGGTCATCGGGCTGTTCTGCGGTCTCTTCACCGGCCTGACCCCCATGTACGTGGGCGAGGTGTCACCCACGCCCCTCCGTGGGGCCTTCGGCACCCTCCACCAGCTCGGTGTGGTGATCGGCATCCTGATTGCTCAGGTCAGCAGGCACCTCACATTTAACGACCTCGTAATCCAGCAGATTTTTAAGAGTTATGTATTATTTAGCTTGCTGTGACTCTGATCCAGATGTTGTGGCCCCTTGGTGTTTAGGTCTTTGGTCTGGAGGCTCTGCTGGGCTCGGCCAAGCTGTGGCCCCTGCTGCTGTCCCTCACTGTGGCCCCGGCTGTGCTGCAGTGCATCCTGCTGCCCTTCTGTCCAGAGAGCCCTCGCTTCCTCCTCATCAACCTGAAACAGGAGGAGAAGGCACGCAAAGGTACACACTGATACTGCTGCGATACTTCCACTTCTGAGTACAAACACACTTCTTCTACTGATGATACTTCTCCTTCTATGCACAATTACACTTCTTCTACTTCAAATACTGTTTATTCTACTGACAATACTATTGCTTCTCTTGACAATACTACTTCTATGACGATACTACTGCTTCCAATAAGACTTCATCTACTGACTCAGTAGTGCTTTTACTTACTATACTACCACTTCTACTGATGATTACTTCAACTAACAAAACCACTTATTTAACTGACGATACTTCTGCTTCTACTTATCATACTACTTCTTCTACTGACGATACTTCTACCTGCATTGCTTTTACTTCCACCACTAAAACCACGTCTACTACTACTTCTACTGCTGCTACTGTATTACTGATACAACTACTAACACATCTACTTGTACTGCTGCCATTACTTCTACCATCACTACTACTATCACTGCTTATTCTACCGTAACCACTGCTTCTATCGCTGCTACAAAACCACAACTTCTGCTACTACTGCAACTACTAACACTACTATGTTTCTTACTACTAAAAATAATACTACTACAGACAGTTATGCTACTGCTGTCACTACAATAACTGCTACTAACAGCTGCTGATACTTCTGTTAAAACTATTGCTTTTTTCTTCTACTTCGAATGCTGGTACCACTGCTGATAAAACTTTAACAATTTCTACTGCTTCTAACATGCAATACTGCTGCTTTTGTCAATATTACTACAACTGTACCATTACTGCTACAGCTATGGTTTTAAAGAAATACTGTGACCTGAAAGAAATACATGAGAGACAAAAACAGAAGGAAGGAAGTGCGAGTGAAACACAGAAATATAAGCATGAAAAGAAGAAAAATGATAATGAAACTAATAAAGGAGAAAGAGAGACAGAGGGGTGTCCTTGGAGAAAAAGAACAGATGAAAGTGATAAAAAACAGAAGAGAAAGACAAAGGATGAAGAAAGAAAACAGAGACAGGGAGACATCGGTACTTAACAGGTACACAGGGTGAGATCAGGTGAGACAGGATCATGTTTTAGCTTCAGAGAGTCCTTGAACGGACAGAAGGTTTTGGCGTCTGTTCAACAGACACTGACCCACTTCTCCTTCACGCCTCTCATCAAACACAAACACAAACACAAGAGTAAAGAGCTGCATCATAGTTTGTGTTGTTGTCAGCTAAATTTGTTTTTCTGCTCTTTTCTTTGTGAAGATAAAGAATCTGATACGCCTCTTGTTTCCCAACAGCTGAACCAAAAGACTCACTAGCAGCTGTTTAGTCAGAATAGTCAGTCATATACAGTATAGAGTTCTTGGCAACTTTAAAACCACATTGTGTAGGATTGTTATGTGAATAAAACACCTTTAAAATGAGTATTTGCTCGTAGGACATGAGACAATCCTGCTGAAGAATGGCGATTCATTTCAGTGTCCTTGGGCCAGATTCGTGGGGTTGGAGATGGTCTTTCTACAACATTGTCTTCTCTTGTACTACCACTGGAGGGTGCCAAATTAAGGGTTTTCATAATCTAGTAGTGGCTTTTTTTTTTATAACTTTATTGGATATTATCTAGTGGAGAACTGAGAAGAATTGAGGGTAAAGAGAGATGAGGGACAACAGTTTCCTGCCTGAACTCAAAACAGGGATATTGCAATCACACGGTCAGCGTTTTAAACGACGAGGCCACAAAGATGCCTCCATATAACGGCTTTAAAGACACAACACAATATTTGGACCAGCTGCTGCATCATTTCCAAATGGTTGACAGATATTTTGATGGATTAAAGTGGAAGGTGCGTTTGCATCAGAATTGTTTGTGATGACAGCAGCCCTTCATGTTCGAATGATGAAGGTCTACGTACTCTCTTGTTGCTATTTGGAGCTTTCAACTGAATTTCGTGGTCTTTATCAGTGAATGTAGTTTGCTCAGTAGTCATGGGGATGGTGTGCTGTGGTTGCAATGAAAAAGATAGTTAGTGCAACTTGTTTTTAAATTGTTTTTTTTATCATTATTTCCAGATAAGCGTCACTAAAACATCCAGCTTGTGTTTGTGTCTGTTGACAGCGCTGGTGCGTCTGCGTGGCAGCGAGGATGTGAGTAAAGACATGCAGGAGATGAAGGAGGAGAGCGCTAAGATGGCCATGGAGAAGAAGGTGACCATCTTCGAGCTCTTCCGCTCGCCGGCGTACCGACAGCCCCTCCTCATCGCCGTCATGCTGCAGCTCTCCCAGCAGCTGTCAGGGATCAACGCTGTGAGTCACACACACACACACACACACACACACACACACACACACACACACACACACACACACATACATACACATATGCTACTTGTTCTCTGGTTCATTTGAATGTAGTTATAAAATGTATATGTTTTTCCTTTCTTTCCGTGTCCCTCAGGTGTTCTACTACTCGACAGGCATCTTTGAGTCGGCCGGTGTGAAGCAGCCCATCTACGCCACCATCGGAGCCGGCATCGTCAACGTCATCTTCACCGTCGTTTCCGTGAGTGACATCAGCGTGTTTGTCTTTCTCCCCTTGTGTGTTTGCGTTCGTTCAGCGTCGCATCACTGCCTCCTGTTTCTGTCCTACAGCTCTTCCTGGTGGAGAAGGCCGGACGAAGGACTCTGCACCTCCTGGGATTGGGTGGAATGGCCATCAGCGCTCTGCTCATGACCATCTCCCTCCTGCTGGTGAGTTCCATCAGAGGGCGACTCCTCTGGTTGTATAGAAGTCTATGAGAAAAACAGATTTACAGTAAACATAAAGTTTATGGTAGTTTGTTTTACAGCATGATGTTCATTTAGTAAATGATGCTCCATTTAGAGTCAAACAGACCATAAAGCAGGGATGCCTTGTGATTGACAGGTTGCTATACGGCGTTGCTACTGCAGTCCAAATATGGTCACTTTTGTTCACTGGTTGCTAAAAAACAAGATGGCGACGGCCAAAATGCCAAACTTGAGTGACATCACAACGATTACTTCCACTTCTTGTCCACAGTCTGTTTAAGAGACTTTGCTGTTGAGTTTTTTAAATGTATTTTCTTGGGCGCTTTGAGCTACATTAGCCGAGTGCCATTTAGTTCCAATATATTGGAGAGAAGGCAAACATCTCTACGGCCTATATCTCCAGGTAAAAGGAGATTATGTATGTAATTGGTTTAGGGATGAACTGTCACTTTAACTTTCCTATAAAACTACTGATTAGTGAAGCTTTGAACTCAGAATTCTGACTTTGACATTGATCTCAAAACTCAAATAATTCCTTTAGTTTGCTCTTATCTTCTCCTACACTGTTCAGCTCCTTCCAAACAAAGTTATACATAAAACATCTCATTCCATTTCAAGTGTGCTGCAGTTATGTCTTTAAACCACAAGGTGATACTCTTTCATTTGGTTAGAAAGACCACAGAGTAGAATCAATATTTTCATTATCAAATGTTATCAATAGCCTTTAAAGTCAGCAAGAATTGTGTATTTATTAGATTAAAATATGTTTTCCTCTTCCTCTCTCTCCCTCTATCTAAACAGAAACACATTCCCGTTATGAGCTACATGGCCATCATCGCCGTCATGCTTTTCGTGGCTATGTTTGAGCTGGGCCCCGGTCCCATCCCATGGTTCATTGTGGCCGAGCTCTTCTCTCAGGGGCCACGCCCGGCCGCCATGGCTGTGGCCGGCTGCTGCAACTGGACGGCCAACTTCCTGGTTGGGATGAGCTTCCCCAAACTGGTGGTAAGGGAGACGTGATTGTCCTGGTTTGAGGTTTAGTTTGGGTTTCTATTCTTTTATGTTTCTTAGTCTTCTTTTTTATAATTAACTTTTTGATTTTTACACTTTTTGAAGATAGATATATGGATGGATGGATGGATGGATGGATGGATGGATGGATGGATGGATGGATGGATGGATGGATGGATAGATAGATAGATAGATAGATAGATAGATAGATAGATAGATAGATAGATAGATAGATAGATAGATAGATAGATAGATAGATAGATAGATCATCATATCATCATCATATTGGATTATAACTCTGAACATGTAAAATCAAGTATTCCTATAAATCCCTGACTCCCTTCTTTTCTCTTTTCTTCTCCCCTCAGGAGTGGTGCGGGCCTTGGGTCTTCCTCATCTTCACGGCCTTCCTCGTCCTCTTTTTCATCTTCACCTTCATCAAAGTCCCGGAGACAAGGGGCAAGACCTTCGACGAGATCGCCCAATGCTTCGGGAGCCCTCCTCCCAACTCCTCCGTCGAGGACCCTCCCGCCAGCGCCAGCACCGCCAC
The DNA here is from genome assembly GCF_027596085.1 of Anoplopoma fimbria. Taxonomy (NCBI): domain Eukaryota; kingdom Metazoa; phylum Chordata; class Actinopteri; order Perciformes; family Anoplopomatidae; genus Anoplopoma; species Anoplopoma fimbria. Next base: position 22,083,769 of record NC_072458.1, read on the forward strand.
CACGCTCCCCGCCTCTCCGGTGAAGGAGAAGGTCCCGTTGGTGGAGGCGGTGGTGGAGGCAGCAGCTCCGCCTTCCGCCACCGAGAGCACGCCGCTTCAAGATAAATCAAAATCCACGGCGCAGGAGAGAGTAGAGCAGCTGTAGATAGAGTTTTAATGGGTGAAGGGGGGTTTTAAAAGAAGGAAGAATCACAGAGATTTCAATATAAACTACATCATTTTATAACAGACCTACCGAAAACAACAGTATAATCAACTTATAGGCTTTAACCTTTAAAAGGTCACGCTTTCTGCTTTGGCTCCTTAGACTTCTTCCTTCTTTTAGATCCTCCCTCCCGTCACTGATAAAGGGAAGCTCTCGCTGTACGCCACTGCAGATTTAACCGACTGTACATTCCTAGGAATTAAGCTACATTCATTCAAAGGCTGAGTCTTTTTCAAGACAGCTGTGCGTCTAGTCATGACGACACCAACGCGGCAAAAACGTCAGACTGCTACTAACAGGTGTCCATCACTGTAAAACGTCCATCACTGCAGACTAGAGGCAGAGTGTGCTGACAAGGACGCACGCCTTTGTGCGGGTGTTTCCAGTGTGAGTAAGGTGACTCCGATTGGGATGATGCAAATTCTCGTATTCCTGTTTTTAAAGTTAGGACAGGCGTTTTAGTGAGTGTTTTAGTGCAATATAACTTTGTAGTTTCATCTAGTGATATTTGATTATCCATTTGTTCTTGGTGTTTTCCAGAAGTGTTCTCAAATCACACGTGTAAGAAAGGGATTCTTTGAAATGTCTGCTCCGCCTTCAGCTGTTGACTATGAGCTTTTCAGCGATGCCAAAGTACTGAAGTCCCGGTGAACGAACGTCGCCTCGAATGTGTTTCCTCTGGTTGTTAAATTCAGGATGAGAAATTAGCAGCAGCCGCAGGTCTCCGTTATTTTTTGGGGTGTTTAAAGCTTTAATCCACAAGTTTATTCAACTATATTTAAAGTAGCGCCGCTCTGGTTTTGTTTTATATTTTCCAGCTTGTTCTTGGATTATCAGTTGATAAAGTTCAGTTCTACATATATTCCATTTTTTTTTAAGAATTTTGTTTAAAAAAAGAAAATTCATGAACTCGTCATTGATTTAATTTCTATTACGATTCTTATGATAGTTAAATATATAGAGGCAAAAAGATATTTGTTGGTAAATCTTGTGGATTATTGCTTTACTATATTGGGAAAATGATTGCAAGCTGGTAAAATCATGAGTTTGACGGTGACCTGTGGACAAAAATCTGTTGTCTTAATTGTTTTAAACATGATTACAGTAGGGTAACGTGCAATGTATATTTTATTTTGACCATAAAAAGATGAGTATATATTCCCGTAGAAATAGATTTTTGTATAAAGTATATAATTATAATTCACTAAAGCTAGTTAAGAATTGTAATGCTTTCCAGCCCCGAGTAATGAAAAGAGTCTGTAGTGAGCTTCACAGGAGGTGCAACACTGTAAATCTCATCTGTTACTACCTATTTAGATGCACTTTGTTAACCAGACAAGCAGCGGATCGAGCTTTAGAGCCCAAATCACTAATGTAACAGTCAAAGCTGTATTTACCCGAGCGACTGCGTATATATCTGGCCTTAGAATAGATAAGAGTCGTATAAAATGTGCAATCTATAAAGAAACAGCAGCCTAAAGACTGTCTGAGCTGATAATGAAAAGAGGAAATGAGAGGGGAAGTGCTAATACTGTATGAACAACATTTTAATCGAAGACAAATTTAACATTTCCTGTTGTTTGATTGGAATAACTAATCTGTCTGATTTATATTTACATAGTGAGAAATGGCGACTATGAGAAACAAATTGTGTTGACCACTAATAATGAGATAATAATTGTTTGTTGAAACAAAACAAGGAAAAAACGATATCCTCCTTTCAAAATAATGACACACTAAGTAATGATCAAAATTAGAGTTGATCTTTGGCAAGAATAATTTATTTTCCTAGTATATCAAAAAGCCAAACTATGACAGGAAGACGCTGATAAAAATGAAGCTTATCATTCTTGCAACAAAATTAATGCTAAGTTATTTAAATTAGCCGATCTGTCTGAGTAAAATAGCTAGGAGGGGACATCATGTGTCGTCTCGAAATAAAGAAAACATTTTTTTTGTTTTATTAATTATATACCAAAACTTAATTTATTTGTCTGTTGGCTATGTGAGCTCTCTTACGCTCCAAAAGCTGCAGTGTTCTTTCAGTCATTCATTTCGGTGTCTCGCTGTTTTAAAACTCATAGATCAGAGGTTACAGGAAAAGTTGCTCAGTTAACTCAAACAAATCAGATTCTGCCTCCAGAGAAGTACAAACTTCAAACTGACTCCAGGAAATTAAAAACTACAATCTGCCTTTGAGTCAAAAACTATTAAATTCATTTTTATTGAGAATGAAAATAGCATTTTGGTGTCAAACTCTCAGATGTGCTAACTTGTTTCACGTGTTTCAGAATGCTGATATGACATGTTGTTGTGATCCTACATGAAGAATTTCAAACTTCTTTGACATTTAATGCCCAAACGCACTGAACGCATCATTATGAGTAACTTGTTAAGTATACATCCTAACATGGAAATACCTATTTACATATTAATCCTGTAAGGCATTGTAATACTATCCCAAAATAATGACAATAAGTCACAAAATTGAGATAGCATCTCATTATTTGAGATATTAAGTCACACTATCAACAATTTCTTCATTATTTTGAGATTCTAAGTGATTATTTAGGTATTTAGTCAAAATATTGAGAAAGTTTTGATTATTTTGATATGTATCTCAAAATGATTAGAAAGTTTCTCAAAATAATGACAAACGTTGTCAATATCTTGAGAAACTTTCTTATCATTTTGAGATACTTAGTCATTCTTTTTTGGATACTTGGTCAAAATATTGACAAAGTCACCCTTAATTTTGAGATTCTAAGTCATTATTTTGAGATCAGTACACGACAGGATCTTTTTTGTTTTGTTACTACAGTGGCTGAAATGAGCTTCCATAAAAATATCCATGTAACTGTATTGTTTGTGTCAAAATCAGTGGCCTCCAGTGCGTTTGTGGCTTCATTTGTCGGGTTAACGTCTTGACTCTTGTCTGAACAGTCGGCCATGTTGTCACATATTTATTATGCATCACCAACAATGTACAGTGTGTTTGTTTGGTGTATAAGTGTACGACACAAAGTATATATTTTCTATATTCTGTAGTGACTGTAGTTGTTAAAATACAACAACAGTAATTCATGCTGCACTTTGACCACATATTTATTTATGTTTTATTTATTTATTTGCCTACACTGAGGATATATTGATCTTGACACGTAATCCAAGTGAACTAAAAACAGTTTTCACTTGTTTTTGAGAAAGATAAACCTTTAAGACTTGTTTGATGTGATGTAGCGGGGCTTGATAAGATGAGTATTTCCCACAGTGAGAGGATGGGTTATGGTGGGAGTCGTGGCTTCGTTGTGTGTTGCTGTATTTGTGGATGATAGTGACGTGCTGTGTTTTGCACTGCGTGGGTCACTCCTCTCCTGGTTGTGTTCACTGTTGTATTCAGCTTCTCCTGCAAAGGTTTCCGCTTCTGTCCACGCTGAACTTTACCAAACGGATTCAAAACGCTTTCTGTCACTGCAGCTCGCCCTTGCAGGTTTCTTGTGATATCGCAATTTTTCAAATACCTCTTTAATCTGTGCTTGTCGCTCTCCTTTTTTTCACCTGAGGTTAGTTAAAGGTGTCTCAGAGGTCAAAGTGAAGAAACAGATTGTATTTAAAATAATATTTAAAAAGTCTGAAAGAGATGATTTGTTTTTGGTTTGCCACATCCATCCATGAGGAGTTCAGTTTAAGGTGCAGATCATCAGGTGGCAATCACACCTACAACTTGTTTTATCTGTTTCAAACCTTTATGTGCAACATAAAATAATTGGTTTGACAAAAAAAAAAAGCCAATTGACAAGTGAATCAGTGATTGCAAATTAATTTTACACACTTCAGCAGCAGACTTGTTTGGTTTGGGATTTGGTGACTTGACATCCAAGCAGAGTAGATATCTTTCCAGTTTGGACGAGTCAAAACAAATAATACAAAACACCACTAAAATAGGATTGTTTTTCGCCATGCAAACTGAACTAACAAGGCAAATGCTTAAGAGCAAACCTGTCTGGTGTGAAAGCACTCTGAAGGACAAACTGAATTCAGCGAATCACAAATGTATGTGAGAGTGTTTAAAGCCTAATTCATGGACCCAGGTGCACACTGCTCCTCACCATAGACATCTACTATATGCACATGTACGAACTCAAAACGCTCCACACGCTCCACAAAGATAGAAGAGTATTCAATTGTAAATATGTATTTTTTAAAAGAGTATATGTTGACCTGCATGGTCATACACCTGTGTGTGTGTGTGTGTGTGTGTGTGTGTGTGTGTGTGTTTGTGTGTGTGTTCGGATTGCATTTCCTTTGGGGTGCATGTTTTTATTTTGTAGAAGGGCGGAACATTTAAGTGAATATCTCTTGTAATTTTGCTGACTGACCTTTCTGTCTCCTCTCTTTTTCATTTTCACATTTTCTCAATCACAGCCATGTACTTGTATCTGTGTGTCTGATCAGATTACACTCCGAGCCGTTGATGGTAGTTGAGTTTTGTCACGTTTTTATCCACCGTATTGTCGTCCTTAAACAGTGTCAAGAGCCAAGGAGGAAATCCCCAAATTTAGTGTATTTTACAGGATAACAACTCGACTTTTTTTCACCTTTAACACAGAATTGAAATATGTATCTGCCTTTGAACAACAAACAACATCTTATTCAGCTGAATATGGCTTCTGATTAAATCTTCAACATATACAAACTCCTGCATAACAACCCGGCTCTTAAATGAACCAGTTAGTGTCACAGGCTTGAATCCGTCTAACATCAACACGCTTCAGCTGCTGTGATCGCTGTTCTTCCATTGTTTGTTTGCTTGGTCCTGATCTGTGTGTTATAGGTGTGTATATAAATGCTTGGGTATCATGTACTGTAAGTCTGCTACTTGTGCCTCTCTGCAGCTCTCGCATTAACAGACTGTTATTCAATGTGTGTGTGTGTGTGTGTGACACAAACAACCACCGTCTGTATGCTTTGCTGAGTCAGTGTCGGCTGGTGACTCAGATAAGACTCCATTAATTCATACTCACAGGATGTACTAACATGACTCTGCTAATGAGTTCTGGGTGATTAACCGCCGCCCTGGTTTGTGTAATGTGGTGGAAATGAGCTGAGCAGATGACACTGTAGCTTCAGTGTGAATATTCAGGCTTTTTGAACTTTTTCTCTGTGCCACACCGGTGACGCTCCCCAAATGTTTCTGTTTCACCTGTGTTTGTATTGTACATACCAGATATAATGTTGTTAAATAAAAATATTCATCATGTCACGACACATGGTGTGAACGTGTATGTGAAGATCTTTTATTCTCTCTTTTTAGGATTTTATGAATGACTTTTGGGTGTTTTTACAGTGAGTAAACACATTATGCATTATACGCTATGGAACTATATTTTTTAAAAGTATATCCCAAATCATGAAAACGTGGGCTTGGAAACGTAAATGTGCATAACAAACAAGAGGTTTGGAGTTGGAAAAAGGTGAGCTTACAATAGTGCAACAAAAGATTGTGGAGTTGCATTATGGGACATATAAGATGCAGAACTTTTTAGGAGTTTGGCCCAAAATCAAAAAATCTGAATATCCTCATATTATTATTTATCTCCTGTGATTATATTAGTTTGCAAGCTTCCAGTACTTCAACCTGCATTAATATTGAAAAGTTCACTCTCGCATTTTTCTTTGTTTTTAAATCTCTAACAAAGTCTGTTCTGAAACCAAAATACTTAAATACCAAAAAAGTACACGTGGTTTGCAACACATGTAAGTATAAATATTAGATTTAGATGGACCCTCATGATCTTTCTATAGAACAAATACTGGATATTAAGATGGTATATTTAAAAAAAAGTTTCAGTCACATAATAAGGGAATTGCATACACATTTAGACAAAGACAATTTAATTATACATGATATTATAGTTCTATATACAGTACCAGTCAAAAGTTCAGACACACCTTCTCATTCAACTACTTTGAAGAATCTAAAATATAAAACATATTCTGGTTTGTTGAGCATTTGTTTGTTTACCACATAATTCCATATGTGTTCCTTCATAGTTTGGATGTCTTCAATATTAATCTACAATGTAGAAAAAAATAAAAATATAGAAAAACCATTGAATGAGAAGCTGTGTCCCAACTTTTGACTGGTACTGTATATATATATAATTCTATATATATATAAATAAT